>NW_022631155.1:2224774-2441490 GCF_010015895.1 Lontra canadensis | reverse complement strand
GTGCCTTAGAGCCCCTTGGTCACAAGCGCCCAGAGCAACCCGGGGCTTGGGACTGGTAGCAGTGGGGCTGGACCACCTGGTGGGCCGGAGCCTTGACCCTGTGGGATGTGTCGCGGGTCTCCGGGTGGAGAATGGTAGAAGTGAGGTGACTTGTGGCTGTGCTGCTGGAGGTTCCCCTCCCCGCTTGCTTCCCCCCCACCCCCGACCCTGTCTCACTGCTGTCTGGCTGCTCCCAGGCTTGGCAGTCGGTTTGAATTGCCCGCCCTGTGGCAGCTCTGGGGGCAGCACAGGAGCATCTCTTGGGAGGGGACAAGGCTTCTAGGAGCACTTCTGGAACCCCAGGAGCACAGAGCCCAACCCCCGCCCCACATGTCCCGGGTTTGGGGCTCGCCTTTCCTCCAGATAGACAAATCAGTGTGTCGTTCGGTGATCAAACTTCGTTGTTTCCCTCACCCCCTCTTCTCTCCCAGGCCCTTTTGTCTGGAGGCTCCTATGTGGCGGGCACGAAAGCATTTTCACAGACCAGCATCGTCATAGAAGGGAACCAGAAAGACGCGTCACTGTCCAGGGGTGGTGGGGATGACGTCCTGAATTTCCAACAGCTTTTGCGACGGGTGTACATCGCTTCTCCCGCGAGGGGGAGAGGAAAGAGCAAAGCCTTCCCGGGAAGGCTGCCTGAACACCCTCACAGCCCGGTGGGTGCAGCAGGGAAAGCGGGAGGGACCCAGGCAAGCAGTGTTTGTCGCAGACTGCAACCAGCCAGGCTAGGCCTGCCGATGAGGCCAACGCAGAGGGGGCTGTGTTGGATCAGTGCAGGGCGTGTGGAGGCCTCCGGGTCCCGGTGATGGGCCTTCCGGGGCCGTGTGGCCTCCCGGGGGGGGCCCTGAGTTAGGAGGGCACTCGCTGGTCTGCGTCCGGGATGCCACGCCCACAGGCAGCAATGACGCCGCTGCGGGAGAGAACCGGCCCTCTAACCTGAACATCTGGGAGGGACCCTCACGGTCTGCGAACGCACCCAAGATATCTGGACAGATCTGGGCCTCGCAGAGGGCTGTCCCACATCTGCAAGGATCCCAGAGCTCAAGATCTGTCCCTGGCGCTTAGCTTGCTGTCCCCTCCGCACAGCTGATGCTGAGGCTGCACAGGGCCACCCCAGTGCACGCGTTCAGGTTCGGCTCGGCGTTCCAGCCCGCCCACGAGGCTTTGTGAGTCTCGGGTCTGACAGAGTCCGTGGCTTTCCTGCGCCAAGTCAAGGCACGCCTCGAGCAGAGGCCTTTTTTGCTTCGCCATCCTTAGAGACGCCCTAGCTGACGGCTAGAAACCCTCCACCTCATGTTGGATCCACAGCAGCCGCTAAGGTTCAGACCTGTGATCTCCCAGGAGCTCAGGAGCAAACTGCAGGGGCCTCCAGGGACTGGGGGCTGGCCCAGGAAGAGGACAAGGCCAGGAGAGGCAGCAGCACACAGCAGGCTGTCCTGGGTGGTGTGGGCACGGAGTCGTATTACAGGGGAGCCCCCCACAGCATGACACTGCCCAGGCCCTTATGGTCAGGGGGGCACGATGCCCGGTGGAGTGCTCCATGCTCAGCGAGTCCCCGCTCCCCCAAATACATCTGTGGAAATCCTGAGCACCAAAGATGATGGCTTTGGAGGTGGGGCCTGGGGGAGGTGTTTAGGTCCTGAGGGTGGAAGCCTCGTGGATGGGAATAGCACCTGGTAAAAGAGGCCCCGGAAGGTTCCCAGCCCCTTCCACCATGATAGGATGCGGTGAGAAGGTGGGCGCTGCGAACCAGGAGGAGGGTTCTCACTCCTCCTTGCTGGCCCCTTGTTGGCACCTTGCACTTCCAGCCTCCAGCGCCGGGAGAGAGAGCGATGTCCCGCATTCCTGGGCCACTCTGGCCACGGCGTTTTGCCGCCGTGGCCCCATGGGTTAATGGACAAAGGCCAGGGAAGGGACTGCTTGGGCAGGGGACTCAGCTCAGCAGCTCGGGGACTGGCTTGGGGTGTGAGAACCACAAAGCTCTATCCCCTGTATTCTTAGCAGACGGGGTGAGGTTTGCCGGGGTGTGGCCGACGGGCTGGCTCCAGAAGGCCAACTGCTCCTCTAAGCTACACTTGGAAGAGCTGCCAATGTGAAAGAAAATCGGAGCTGGGGGCTGGGGGCTGTCTGAGCCAACGGGGGCAGTCCGCTCTGGTGAAATCCAGCGCCTAGGGGCCCGTGCACCAAGGACCTGTTTGGCTCATTTCGGGAACACAGCCTGAACCCTGCTTTTCCAGTCTCTAGATGTCTCTGTCTCTCTGCAGGCTGCCTCTCCCTCCCACACGGGCCTCCCTGTCCAGAGGCTCCAGTAGGCAGGAAGCACCGGGAGATGGGTTCAGTTTCCAGGCATCAGAGTTCACAGCAGAGACAGACCAGTGGAGTGACTTTAACACCACGAGTCCCAGTGGGAGAAGGTCCCTGAGGGAGATGTGTCGGATACTGCAGAAAAGGAAGCCAGTGGAAACTGGGAGAGTCCGGGCCTCCGTGTACAGCAAGGGAGGACGGCTGGGAACCAAGCTTGGACATGGGTCCTTTTTTTTTTTTTTAAAGATTTTATTTATTTATTTGACACAGAGAGTGATCACAAGTAGGCAGAGAGGCAGGCAGAGAGAGGAAGGGAAGCAGACTCCCCGCCGAGCAGAGAGCCCGACACGGGGCTCGATCCCAGGACCCTGAGATCATGACCTGAGCCGAAGGCAGAGGCTTAACCCACTGAGCCACCCAGGCGCCCCAACGTGTGGGTCCTTTAGAAAGGCACGTCTTACACCATGGCCCCGTGGATATGCTTCCCAGTGTCCCCTGAGCCTTGGACAAGGACAGAAATGTGACAGCACCAGACCAGACAGCCTCCTTTGCTGCTTGTCCCCACAGGGGACTGGTGGCTTCGTGGCTTCAGGGCAGGCAGAAGGGACCGGCTCCACTTCCTCAGGTGAAAGCTGGGCTTGACTCCACCTTCCACGGGCTCGGCTGGGCCTTTCCCGACAACTTCCCGAGGGACTGTGGTCCAGAGTAAACGGCCCAGACACCACGGAGCGATGGGCACGGCCACTGTGAGGCAGGTGTCCTCCCCGAGGGCTCCTACTACCCTTTTAAAATGCACAGCTTTTTTCCAGCTGCTGCTGGGGGAACACAGAACTTTTGGGAACCAGGTTCACATGGTGGTCACTGCTGTCTTCCAGGACCTCCTTCCTTGTCTGGATGAGGAGAGAGGAGCTCCTCGACTGGGATTGTGTGCGAGCTGGGCTGGACATGAGAGCCCCAGGAGAGGGGCCCTAAGGGGGCCCAGGCCCCGGAGGAAGGCCTTCTGGAGGCAGCAGCCCTGGAGCAGGAACAAAGGATGGGGCAGCACGGCACCAGAGTGAAGATTAAGAACAGAGCTGTCCCGGGGGCTAGAGAACACAAATGCCCCAAGCTACCGTCCCAACCTCCCATCTTGTGGTGAAGAGGGCTTCTCATTTAGGTTTTGTCCCACCCCACAGCCAGACTCTCCTCTATTTTCAGATACTGTGTATTGGCTTCCTCTGGTCACGTCTAGCTAAACAAGTCGAAATTTTCCTTGGGAGGGAGTCTGTATAGAGTAGGCCCTTTGAAAAGTAACCCCAGAGCCAACACCATCACTCAGTGGATCGGTCATCCAGGTAACGACGAGGTAGGAGAGGAACACCGGAGTCGGGTGGGGGTGGGCTCGGGGCAAGGGGAGCAGGGCTGGCATGGGAGTGGGCCCGTGAAGTGCTTTGTTTCAACTGAACAGAATATATGCTGAACCCCAAAGTCAAGTCATTAAAAGGGGAAGTGCCAAAGGAGATCTAGCTGGGAAGCGGGAGGCCAGAAATCTGGGAGAGCTGGAGCCACAGCACTCCGCTGAGGAAAAGAGATCGGGCGTTCGAGGCAGCCTCAAGGGAGGTTGCGTCCACCTGTCTGTGCTAGGAGCTTTGCCAAGGGCGAACACAAGTGTCCCCAACGTGGGAGAGTTTCTACAGGGAACAAATGGGAACTAGGGACAATCCCATCGTGATCTGGAGAGGAACGAGATCTGGGGACAAGCAGAGCTTGACAGGAGACCCTCAAGCAGGGTGGAGGCAGTGGCCGTTCACAGACGGCGCTGGCGCTGTGGGTAACAGTGTGTCTGAGGCGCTGTGGGCGACGCCGAGCTTGAGCAACAAGAGGGACGCGCTCACCCTGCCGAGCTCAGCCCTACTCTGGGAACACTGGATCCAGGGGCGAGAAAAAAGGACTCTTTGTTCAGGCCCATCTGAGCAGGACCACCTAACCAACAGAAGCAGGTGGAAGAGACCAAAGCAGGAAGTGGGGGGGCAGGCAGAAGAGGGGGGGCTACCAACTGAGACCAGGCCAGCTAGACCGCTAAGGACTGCCGTCTTCTGAGAGATACAGTCCCCCAAGGGCCCATCTGACTGGGACGGATGTGGTGGTAGTCAAGCCAGGACTAACCAGGGCCTGGCCCTCGAGCTGAGCCGAGAGGCCAACAACAGGTCTCCCCCGTCCTCAGGGAGTGGGAGTGGACCTAGAATCATGGCTTCTCTACCCATCCAGCGCCTGGCCCCGGGAAACAGTGTGCCTGGCTGTAGCCAGGAGCCTTTCTGGAGAACTCAAACCATGCTTCTGTATACTCGTAGAAAAGAGAGAAGCTGGGGGCCTGTACCTGTCCCTCCCCCACACTTGGCCAGGGTTCCCTCTCCAGACCAGCTCGGAGCCGCCTTTGTGACATCACATGACAGATAAGGAGGGCGATGACCCGGGCACCCGGTTGCCCCACTACGCAATTCTAGAATTCCGTGAACAGTATATAGTGGGCATCCTGTCTTGGCTGGAGGCATTTCTGACTCAAGAGTCTAGGAAGACGGACGGCCTCAGGGTGAAAATGCTCTTGATCTAGACTAGCTCCATGGCTAGTCAGAGTAACGACAACACATACCAAGTCATGCCGGCTCCTCCCGGTGATGGGGAGTCGGCAGGAGAGGTCCCGTCCAGGTCCTCCCTGCACCTCAATTTGGATTCCAGGAACCTGGAGAGGCATGAGGATCCAGCCGTGAGCCGAGATCCAGGCCCCCAAGACAACCCACAGCCACCGGCCCCAAACCACGGTGCCTACAACGTGGGAGAAAACATTTTCGGGCTCTCCTTCCCAAGAAGGCTCTGGAGGATCGTGGAGGACAACACCTTCACGTCCGTGTGCTGGAATGAAGACGGCGACACTGTGGTCATCGATGAAGACCTTTTCCAGAGGGAGATTCTCCACCGGAGGGGCCCAGAGAGAATCTTTGAAACTGACAGCTTGAAGGGGTTCATCCGCCTAATGAACCTGTACGGGTTCAGCAAAATACGCCCAAACAACCCTTCGGTTCATGCCCCAGGGAACAGGAAAACGATGGTAACGTAGAAAGTTCTTGCGTTTCCCATGTTTTCTGTCCTTCTAACACCTTCCTAGTAGACCCAGATGAACAATCTAATGAAAGGATTTCATTTCTTATTAATATTTCAATTAACATATTTCTCTATGCCTAAACAGAGGCCAGGGAACGTCACGCAGGTATGTGAACACCTTAACCTATGCATTCTGCGTCGTTCATGAGCTCAGGGTCTAGGGCATAGTGAAGCTCACAGGCAGCCTCTTTTCTCCCTAGTAGAACTAGACCATTAAGGCTGCCCTGGGCAGGGGGAGGGCAGGGAGTAGCTGTGGTGGTGGTGGGGGGGGGGTAGATGGGGCGAGAGTGGTGGTGGCAGTGGTGGGGGCGGTGGCGGCAGCGATGGAGGCGGTGGTTGCAGCGACGGTGGCGGTGGTGGGGACAGTGGTGGTGGTGGGGGTAGAGGGGGCGAGAGTGGTGGTGGCAGTGGTGGGGGGCGGTGGTTGCGGCGATGCTCGTGGTGGTCGGGGTGGGGGCAGTGATGGCAGTAGGGACAGCGGTGGCCGTGGTGGTGGTGACGGCGGGGGCAGCAGGGGACACGGCTCTTTCCTTCCAGAATGTCTAAAATGATGAATCTCATTTCAGCTCTACCGCAACTCCCGCTTTCAGCGAGACAGGCCAGGGCTGCTGGAGAATATTCAGAGAAAAAGTGACCTGAGAACTGTCACCGGGTGGCCAGGGAGCAGCGCAACACCGTCAAAGAGAAAGAAGCCCGTAGTACCTACAAGACGGTCCCCACGAATCCATCACAAGGAATCCACCAAGGAGGACAAGGCGGCCCCCAAAGAAGGCCCAAATGTTCCGGGACCCAGTGGCACCGAGTCCTTTACCTTCTCTGGTGTCTGGTCCCTGAGCAGCGCGGCGGGGTGTGACACGGAGAATCCTGCCTCCAGGGAGCAGGGCGGCCCATGTGGGGAGGGCACCTCCAGGAATGACACAGTTGCGCCCCCGACTACCACCGGAAGGGAGGGCGCGGGGGAGCTGCCCACCGCCCCCGCACTCTACCCAGATTACGGGTCAGTGATGTCGCTGTACAACACCTGCTATTCCATCCTGCTGGCTGCCCTTTCGGTCATGTCCCCAGACGAGGTCCCCAGTGAGAACGAGAACGAGAACGAGAACGAGGAGGAGGAGGGCTCCTCAGATTACAGGTGTGCCCTCTGTGAACATTTCAAGGACAATCCAGGTCCCTAAGCTCACAGGCCACTGGTGACAAGTAACAATCACTACTGTATAACCGTGAATCTGTTTTTGGCTTTAATAAAGAAAAGCAAAACTCTGCAGGAGTAAATAAACAATCAAACGACAACGGCGAGTCTGTGTTCTTTTTAACCTGTGATACTACACACGCCTCATCGGATCACCCCGGGGAGGCTAGGAATCCTGGCCCGGGACAGGTTTTGGTGCCGGTGGGTCCCCTTTCCTCTGAAGCAGCAGCACTATCACACACTCAGCCCAGGAGCTGGCTACGAGTGTTGAGGAAGGCCCAGGAAGATCTGGCCCAGAGCCTTGCAGGCCGGTCAGGAGAAGACAGCAGGCCTCACCCCTGACCTTGGTGGTGTCCCCTTACAGCGTTCACGTAGTTTGAAACAGGAGGGGCTTTCCTCATGGGTCCCCTCGTGCTGCCGGCAAGTTTCTGATCAGCAGCCGAGTGCGAGTGCCAGAGGCCTTCCAAAGAGGCCCACCTCAGAGCAGGGACATAGGACACCGTTAGTCTAGCTCAGAAGAGACAGACCTTTCCAGTCAATGGCCGGAGGGGGGCAAGGGTGGCCCGGCATCCCCAGAGATAACAACTACTAGAAACTCTGCAAGGAACACGGAAAAAGCAACAACAAAAGGTTCGCCACAGAAGAACCACCACCGCTCAATCACTTCCCCACCAGGGCTGTATTTAGGGTCCTCTTCTTGCACACGAAGTAGCCGTGCCATGTGTGGAACACGCATGCTTCATGGGCCAAGGGTCGCTTTTACAACAGAGCAACAGTCATCTGAGAGGACAGACGGGTGCTCTGTTTCTCAGTCCGATGTCCTCGTCACCGTGAATGAGGCCGACGTGGCTGGCCACTCCCGGGCCCGCCTTCCACAACAGTCCCTGGATGCTGTTCAAGCCCTCTCTGACTTTTGACCAGAAACGAGAAGGGGGGAGACACTAACTAGTTCTCTTAAAACCTATTTCTTTGTACAATCCAAATTAGTCGAGGTGCAAACGCCTTTATGGCAGCTTTCCCTTTCTCCTGAAGGTCAGGGTCCTTGAGGCTGTCGAGGAGCCCAGAGGGGCAGCCCCCAAGGAAAGTCCGGCCGAGTTGTCCCCGCACAGGAGTGCAGAAATCGGGGTCCACGAAGAGCATGCAGCCGTAGCGGCCTCCGCAGCGGGGCCACGCCAGACCACGCTGCTGTCCCCGTCTGACGCTCAGCTCCCGGGGCAGGACGCAGCGCTCCTCCCTAAGCCTGCCCACTCCTCAGGCCTCCCGCCCCGAGGGGATCAGGTGCTCTGGGATGTCTACCTGGAAGATGTCCTTTCCGCCTTTCCTGGGGATGGGCTCCAGCAACCACCTGGGGTTCGAAAGCACGGTGAGGTACTTCTGCTTCAGGCTGCTCAGGACAGCTTGATTTTCCAGTTCCACGACCTCCTCAGAAGCTAAGTCTTCTGGGCACAGCGAAGTTTCCCCAACGTCAATAAGCCCTATGTGCAAAGAGAAGCACACGGTGGTTTTTCCTCCCGAAACCGAGGCCCACCTGTTGCAGAACACAGCTATCGATCGCTCTAAGCACCAGAGACTAAGGGAGTCTCACCGAGGGGACACGGAATATGCTGGGCCCCTCTGACTGAGCATTTGCAACAGGGCCAAACTCTGTTCAGGGAATTCTGGGTGAGGCCGAGGGAGGGAGAGAAAGGAAGTGGAGGGCCTTGTCCTCAACGACCACACCCAAATATCGGGCAGGTCCCTGCCCAACTGCTTAGGGCAGCAGGCAGAGATCAGAAGGGCTCCAGACGCCAGGAGGAACAGTCCGTCAGGTCCCCAAGCACTTCGGCAGGTGGCAGGTACAGCAGTGGGACCTGACCCCTCCAGGGAACTTATCCAGGATGCAGGGACCATGGGGGTGGGGCATCGCCCGCAAAGCCAGGCAACAGCCTGAGTCTGGAGGCTACCCCAAACCACCCCAGGCCCTGTGGTCTCTGCCTCCCAGGGCTCTGCCACGTGTACGTGCGTGCACACACAGACACACGCACTCGTGCACAAATACAGGGGTGTACACATACATACCCGCAGGCAAATGCCACGTGGAGTCTGGGAACCTGTCCCTGCCTCCAAGATCAAGATCGGAACCGAGGCCCAGAGTGGATGCAGGCTTCCCCCGAGGTGGTGGGTCCCCCGCGACCCCCAGCCCCCGAGCCCAGGGTCCCCGGCTGCCCCTCTGAAGGGGGTGTTGCTTAAAGAAACCACGGCCCAGGCACCCAGCAGTTCTAAAGAAAACAAGCCACCAAACCCGGAGCCAGACGCTGGGGGGCAGCCCTCGGAGATGGCCCAGCAGCCTCTGGACTACGGTCGCTTGCCTGCTATCACACCGCGGCCATACTTCTCCCCTTCCCGAAGCAAGGCCTGAATCTGAGCGGGGCTCATCCCAAGCCTCTCGGCCAGCAGCTTCCTCCACGCGCCGTCTTCCCAGTCCCTGTGGGCAATGTGGATGGCGATGGTACAGTTCCGGTGGCCGCTCAGCAGAGGACGCCAACGCGTCTCCACGGTCTTGACCCCATTTAAGACAAAACCAGCGTAAGGCTGCCGGAAGGAGAGGCAGCCGAACTTCATCTCCCTACGGCTCCGGGGCCTCACCTGGCCTGCGGAAACACGGAACCACGCACATCAATGAGCATCACGCCCGGCGCTCCCAGCTCATGACCCGCGGGCAAGACCTCTCCCCAGTGTCCCACGGGTCGCCCTGGGACCCCACCGACCTGGTGGGGGAGCAGAGAGCCTTGGCTCCTTCCTTCTACCACTACACGGTCAGCTGACGGGCCCAAAGGAAGGGGCCGGTGCTCAAGACGACCTGTCCATCAGACGGAGTCTCTGGCGAGCTCGCGCAGGAGGGTGGAGACGGCTAGACAAAGGCATGGCCAGGACAGCATGTGGTCAGTGCCACAACAGAGGCCACTGAGCCCCAGGAGAGCACACGTGGGGAGGCCCCTGGGTTTGCCACACCTGTGTAGCCCTCACCACAAGGACAAAGACTCCCCCCAACCCGCCCCCTCCCCCAGCCCACACAGGCCTCGGGCTCCTGAGGCCTTCTCGGAATCTCTGCACAGCAGAGGTCCCCGGAACGCTAGTCTACACTTGCGGCCTCTGCCCCTTCGCCATGCACCACCCCCCACGTTCCAGGAACACACGGGCCACCAGAGGCACCAGTGACCCGCCTCGTGTCTGTTCTGTCCTCATCTAAGTCGTGGCCCGACAGCCCGGTGCCCTGAACCACCCCTCCCTCCCTTCTTCTCAGACTGGCACACCGCAGGCTCGCCTGCTCCGTCCCCCTTCACACGGGCCACTCCCGCTTCGTCTCCACCTTCCTGAGCCAGTAGCCTCGGGTCCCCAACCGCCGCCACCCTCAAATCCACTTCCGTTCCACCTCTGCAAGTGGTTTCACCATCAATGTGTCTTGTCGTTCCAGTCCCCGACCCAGCAGCTGCCCGGGCTCCCTTTCCTGCGCCGGGCACGCACATCACACGGGCGCCGCTCCCCCAACCTCCTCAGAGCCTGACCCCTCTCCGTCGTCGCCACGGCCACCATCCTAGTCCAAGTCTCCCCAGGATCCGCTGCCCTCTCGGGCGGTCTCCCGATCATCCTCAGACTCGCCGTGGGCGCGCAGCAGGCTAGTGTCTGCACCGTGGACAGAGCGGTTCTGGTACAGGAGTGACCCATCCTGTCACTCCCCTGCCAGAACCTTCGAGGGGCCGCCTGTCCCATCCAGGACAGATCCACACTTCTCGCCAGGGCCTCAAGGCCCCACGTGATCTTCACCCCAACCCCCTGCTATCTGCTCCCTTCTCCCCTCTACTCACCACCCTGCAGCCACAAAGGCCTTCCTTCCATCCCTGGAGCAGGCCCAGTGCATCCCTCCCTCAGGGCCTTTATACGTCCTTATGGGTTGCTCATCACGTCCCCGCCAAATTCGCACGTTGGAAGCCTCAATCCCCAGTCCCTCAGAACGTAACCTTCCATATAAAGAAAAGGTCTTTACAGACCCTTTGAGTTCAAATGAGCTCAGCTCGGCAGACCCTCACCCAGTATGACTGGTGTCCTCATAAAAGGGTGAAGTTCAGGGACAGGCATGTGAAGAGGCAGGCAGCGATCCACCAGCTAGGGGAGGCCACAGATGGCCAGGAAACCACGAGAAGCTGCGGGGGAGGGACGGAACACATCCTCTCCCAGCTCTCAGAAGAGGCGAAAAGAGCTGGCGCCTAGAGCTCGGACTTCCAGCCCCCAGAAACGGGAGACCATTCCTTTCTGCTCTTTAAGCCACCCAGTCTGTGGGAGTCTGCTCCCACCACCGCGGCAAACTAATTCAGAGGTAGGTGTAAGCTCCGTCCCGGACATCCCCGCAGGGCGCACAATGATTTCTCCAGCCGGGGCACGTCCAGCACATTCCTCCATGCCTGGACATCGTCATCTATCATCTTTTTCACTGCCTGTGTGGCTTCCCATTGTTGGCTGTCCCTCCATCTGCTGACTCTTCCCTTACTGATGATGGAGACTCCCAGGCTGCTGTGTACTTTCTGCCACCACAGAGGACGTCACAACGGACACTCGCGGGCAGAGGACCTGTTTAGAAGGTGGCCAGGGTCACGGCATGCGCCCCTGAGATGCTGATGTACGGGCCGGCGGACCACCTTCCCCAAAGGCTCCCCTGTGTACGCCCCACCAACCACGGGCAAGGGTTCCATGTCCTCCCTCCTCCACTGTCGGCCCTGAGCACCGTTACCCTGTTCCAGCTCTGCCAACCCGACGGGTGACAGAGGGTCGCCCTGTTCATTGGGTCCGGATTATTCACGAGGGAGGCTGGATGTCCCCCTGTGGCCTGGCCCTTTCTCTTTCTTCTACGAGGGTCGATAACCAGACTGCAGGTTTGCCTTGTGTCTGCCATTCAGTTTCTCGGCCAGCCCTTTTGTCATCGGGGCCACAAAACCACAAGGAGATCGGAACAGTGTGGACGGAGCCCCTCGAGGGATGGAACCGTAAGGGTGCCCTCCTGCCCCACCCCGCAGAGTACCTGCTTTGTGGTCTGAGCAGGAAACGCTGTTCCACTTGTCTGGGCTTCGTCACCTGCACAAGGACTGGGGTGGGTGGCGGGGAGAAGACAAAGTCATCAGGTAGAAAAGGACAATGTTGGCGGATGTGCCAGCACGGGTTTTCTGCTCAGCAGGGTTGGGGGACCACTGGGACTCAGGAGGGCCCCTGGCATGGGAAACACCTCCCTCAAGGTTTGGTTCTGCTCATCACGTTGACGCCCCAGCCAGCAGCAGCAGAGAAGATCCTCTCCTGGAAGCAGATCGTGTCCTTCCAGCCTAGCAGACCCCTTATCCGACAGGAGACAGATGACCCCACCCCCTCACACTGTCTCAGGGGAAGGATCTGGGGACCCTACAACCCCGTTCCCCTCAATAAAATCCCGAGTCGGCCCCAGCGGGAGGAGTGCCACAGGCTACACCGCACAGCTGCACAGCCGGGGAACCTCAGGTAGGTCACAGCCCAGGGCCCAAGGGAGGCAGGGAGGGACACAGTGGCGGGGGGGGGTGCTGGTGACGGGAGGACCGGCATGCTCCTGCTTCTACGCGCACAGGCCCGTCGCTGGTACGGGCACTTCGAAGGATGGCGGGCGTTGTGACAGTGGCGGGAGGAGGGGACAGGGAAGGGTGGCCTGGGCAGCTCTGTGCATGCTCCCAGACCCGCCCGCCCCGCCCCGGCCCGGCCCAGCCCGGCCCGGGAAACCCCAGCCCAGAGATACCGTCCCGCGGAGGGCCGAGCCGGCCTCAGCAGCACCGGCTTCCCGGCTCCCTTGCTGGCGGCCGGGTCCGGGCACGGAGGCGCGGGCACCCTTCGGCTGACCCAGCGGCGGCCACTGGGCGGGATCGGCCGCTTCCGAGGGACCCACCGACGCCACCAGCGCCAGGACCACCGCCTCCCACGTGCCGGCGAGGAGACGACGCGGGCCGCGGAGGGAGGACAGAGTGCTGCGCCCGCATCGTGGCTCTCGGGCCATCGCCGCGGCCACCCTGAGGCCATCGGCGCGGCCCGGCCCTGGGGACCGCTGACAGGCTCGCTCAGGCGCCGGCGGTCCCTCACCTGACAGGCTCGCTCAGGCGCCGGCGCCCCTTCTCTGCGGCGCGTGCGCAGGCTCGAACCCACGTACGCACACGGAGGGGCCGAACAGGCCCGTGCGCAAGCGCGGAGGCCCGCAGCCGAGCCCTTACGTACAGACGCACTCATGTGCGCAAGCACAGAGCCGCGCCAGCGCCTGCCGCTAGGAGACGTTTGGACTCACCGCGCCGCGACTCGCGGGGGACGCTCCCGCTCGGTGGGGAGGTAGGCCCCGGCGGCTGGGGCGGAACCGGAAGTGAGGAAAGAAATGGGGGCGCGGCGAGAAGGGGCGGGGTGGGCGCGGTGGGGACCGGCCAGTGGGGCGGGACTACGGGAGGCGGGGCTGGGGGAGGGGTTCGGGCGGGCGGCCTGTGGGGAGGAGCTGGGGGAGGAGCTGTGAGGCAGGTTTCGGGGAGTACCTGGGGCGCCCCTGCAAGAGGAGTGGGCTCCGGCTGTGAGAAGGAGTTGGGGGGGGGGCGCTAGGGCACTGACCGGCAAGGAGCAGAACTGAGCTGGGGGGGGGGGAATTTGGCGGAGGAGGAGCTGTGCGAAGAGCAGGGTGGGCCTGAGGAGGTGTAGCCGGCGGAGGTGCAGGGGGGATCTGGGGAGCGCTGGGGAAGCGGAGCGTGGGGAGGCGCCACAGGAGAAGCTGGGGGACCACCGGGGATGGAGACCTGGGCGGGCGGAGTTGAGTGGAGGAGCTGGAGAGGGGCGGGTGGAGCTGAGGAAAGTGGGAAGGCTGAGCTGGGGTCCAGCGGGATTACGTTGGGGAGGTGGAATTGGACGTGGAGCCTTGGGAGGAGTTGGGGGGCCACTGTGGGTGAGGACCTGCGGAGTTGTAGGGCAGGGAGGGGGACCCCGGAAAGGCGAAACGGGGGGAGGAGTGGGGCGTGGCTGGTGGACCGCTAGGAGGACGAGGGGCGGTCGAGCGGGGCGGAGCTGGGAAGGGGCAGGGAGGGACTGGCGGACAGGTTTGTGAAGGAGCGGCCAAAGGGGTGTGGGGCAGGGCGAAAACTGGGAGGAGGAGCTGTGGAGGGGCCAGGCGGGGTTCCGGCGGAGCAGAGGGGTGTCGGAGAAAGCTGGGAGGAGGAGCTGGGGACGAGTGGGGCAGGGCTGGTGGGTAGCTGGGAAGAGCAGGCTGGGGCTGGGGAGGGGTAGCGCCGTTTGCGGGATCGCTGGGAGGAGGAGCTGGGGCAGGGCTAGGGTGGAGTGTGGCGGGCCTGGGGACCCCGGACCGCAGGTTTTGGGGGGAGGAGCGGGGCGAGCTGGGGAGGAGCTGGGTGGGACTGGTGGTATAGCTGGGAGGAGGAGCTGCAGGGGAGCGATGCGGGGTTGGGGAAGCGCTGGGTGGACAGCTGGGAGGCGGAGCCGGGGCGGGGCTGGGCGGGCTGGTGGGGTGGTTGGGAGGTGGGGCCCGGGCGGAGCAGATCAGGACTGGTGGGGGTGACTGGGAGGCGAGGCCGGGGCGGGGCAGGGCGGGACTGGAGGGGTGGCTGGGTGGTGTCGCCGGGGCGGAGCAGGGCGGGACTGGTGGGGTGGTTGGGAGGCGGAGCCGGGACGGCGCTGGGGCAGGACTGGTGGAGCGGTTGGGAGGCGGAGCCGGGGCGGAGGTGGGCGGGACTGTTGGGGTGTTTGGGGGCGGAGCCGGGGCGGAGCAGATCAGGACTGACGGTGGTGGCTGGGAGGCGTGGCCGGGGCGGGGCAGGGCGGGACGGATGGGGAGGTTGGGAGGAGGAGCCAGGGCGGTGCTGGGGCAGGACTGGTGAAGGTGTTGGGACGCGGAGCCGGGGCAGTGTTGGGTGGTACTGGTGGGGCTTTTAGGAGGCGGAGCCGGCCCGGTGCTGTCAGAAGTGGGGAGTGGAACCTAGGGAAGTGCTCGGGGACGTGGCAAGGGCGTCCTTGTGGTGGAGGCCGGGCAGTTCACTTCTTCCTCAGGGGACTTAGGCGTCCGGGTGGCACCGGATGGGTAGGCAGCAAAGTGGCAGCCCCAGGGTCCTCAGCGACCTCAGGTGACTCTCAGAGTGGACCCCGGAGAACACGGAGGCGGGGAGAGGGCGGCACCTGTAGGTTGARTCCTGCACCTGGACTCTGAAGGCTCTGGACAGGCTCTCCTTCCAAGCCACCCTGGGGTGGTCAGCGGGGTCCTGAGGGACGGTCTTTAGATGAACGTTTTTCGCAGGTGAGAAGAGAAATGCCTCCTCTGTTTCCTGCTGCCCGTCAGACCTGACGTGTGCCAGACAAAGCCAACTTCTGTTTCTTATCCTTTACCTCTCAGTCAGGGGTGGACACACTTCAGCATCACTGAGCTTTGCTCCTGGGGTCCCCTTACCCTCACCCTGCTTCCGCATTTGCTTGGTGACCAAGTCCTGTCCCTGCCTCCCACAAGTCTGATGAGGATAAATTCTCCTCTTCCTGCACCCACTGCTACCTCCTCAGTTCAGGCTTGTGATCTGGGGCTGGTGGCTTTTACCTGTGCCTCCCCACCGGTCTGGATGCTTCTTGTTTTTCCTCCTTTTTGGGGGTTACTTTTCCAAAATATTCAGGTCACCCTTGGTTCTTTGCGGTGGCCTGCAAGTGAGCCTCTCCTGCACATCTTTTACAAAGAGCAGGAATTTCTTTTTCCTCAGCTACCCTCTCCCTCTCAGTTCCCCACCCCTACTCATGGAACAAAATCAGCAGTGCGAAGTAGATAGACTGCAGATAAAATCCTTAAGGAAACAAAGTTTCTGGAAGAATGTCTTGTACCTCTGGTTTTTCCTGAGTTCTTGCGTAGTTGGGGACATTGCCCACAGGATCCAGGCAGATTTCTAACCCCTCTCTGGCCCCTGTGTGACCCCAGCCTGCCCATTAATTTAACAGTGCTTCTTAAAACACAGCTTTGCCCAGGAGTTGCCTAGCTCCTGATGCTTAGCATTCAAGTGCCTGAGCATCTCTGGCCTCAGTTTGCCCATGTGCTGAATGAGGATAATAAACAGTCCTCTCCAGGGGTTGCTATGAGCACTGAATGGGCCCAGCTTAACCATCATGCTAATCTCCATGAGGCCGTACTCATAACATGGCCTTGTTCAAGTCAGCCCTCCTGTCTCTTTGGGCATAGCTGCCCTTCCAGTGTCATTGCCTGGACTCTCCCCCGTTCCCAGTGCTCAGTACCTCTGCCTTCTGCCTCTGTTCTCTCATGGCAAATACCCTCCCTCACTTCCTGTGGCCGCATGAAGCCTCCCCTAACTGTCTGAGCCTGGTTTCAGGGCCTGGTCCTCCTTACTGACAGCTTTCCAGAACCTTTCCAGAACCTTGCCAGAACCTTTCCAGAACCTTACCTGTACTGCTTTTGTGCAAGTTTACCTTAGGCCTTTTCTGTTCTGCATGTGTGTGTGTGTGTGTGTTGGTGTGTGTGTGCCCAGTCACTACAGCTAGACTGGGATTGCTCTGCAAACAAGGACCCTGTCCACTTCACCTTTGTACTATCCCCAGAGCCTGCCTCTGCCGGCGGAGACACTCCTTAGGTGCTGACTGATGATGGTGATAAACTGTCCAGTTCAAGTTGTCCATGATTCATCGACTCTCCACCATGATGAGCTACTGTACCACGCTGGGCTTGGTGGATGAGTGACATAGGCCCTGCCTTGGACTCAGTACGTGCTAGTTGGATAAGAAAGGCAAGTATGTGAGTAACTCTCATTTGAGGCGGGACCAGACATCATCCACAGAGAGAACTATCTGTGAAGTGCTGTGAGGCCTCAGCGGAGGCCGGTATGCTCCTCACTGGGAGATCAGGAAGTTTTCAGAGGCAGCCTGGATCTGAGCTGTGTATTGAAGAATAGGCAAGGTTTTGAAGGTGGTGACACAGGAGTCCAGTCCTGAGAAGTCCACTTCAGACTGGAAAGACAGGAGATCAGAGGCGATAAAGAATAAATAGCACAGGCAAAGCAGTGGGTGAATGTGCTTCCGTCCTCTTACTTCCTTTATTCCTTGAATCAACCTGGAGAGCTCGGTGTTGTTATAGATCTTTTTGACAGATGAGGAAACCAAGAGCTCAGAGACCAAGGGACTTGGCTAAGATCTCACTTGGCTGAGGGTCGGGGAGAGTTGGGATTTGAACTCAGGATCGGCCCACCCAGAGTCGCTGTGGCCGCCAGACAGGTTGGGAACCCAGGAAATGCACTCTGAGCCTCGTGCCAAGGCTGTCACCCTGTGCCGTGAGTTGTGCTTCTAAAGGGTGTGGCTGGCCCCAGGCCTTGAGTGTGTTCTCATTACCCATCTGCAAGGTGAGGGGCTTGCCTCTGACTGCTTCAGCTCTTTCTAGCTACAGTGTGATTCAGGGGCTTTGAATTGTGTTGTTTGCCTGTGAGCTGGTCTGCTCCTTTCAGACTGCAGGCGGGACTGTGGCACTTGAATCAAAATAGTACGTATTTCACAGGATATGCTTTATGATGGCTGTCAAAGAGTCAGTTCTGTTTACTCAACTGCGGCTGGTGCTCTCTGGACTATAAGGAGAAGCTGAATCAAAAGGGAGATGAAGAGCCTGTTGTGTTACACAGCTGCCTGAAGGCAGCATCCTGAAATTCTCATTCCCAGTACTCCAGTTGAGAGGTGTCAAATCAGGCATATATGTTTATTTTTACACTCGACTATTTTGCTGATGGATTCTCCAGAATGACCCAGGGTACCATAGTTTCTGTCACAAGTCTGTTGCTTGCTTCTAGGGATCTGTGTGGTCCAGGGCCATATGACTTTAAAAACTATACACCCTTATACTTTAACATCAGTCCTTTCCGTATACCTCATCCTACTGGGATAGAGCAGCATTGGTGTGGAGATGAGGGATTGCTGATGTCATCTGTAGCCATAGCAGATCTTCTGTCTCAGACATTCTGATGCTTGTTTCTGTCCTCTTCCCCTTCCTTCTCCCATCCCAGTAAAACTACTCATTGGGACATATCCTGTTTGTACAATGACTGTTACTCATCTTGAATTAATCCCAAAGTAGTACCATCAATTTCCCCTTGAAATACCAACAAGACTACTGCTTTAAACTGTTCATACATGAGGGGGAGAGGAGTCGGGGTGAGGTGGCGTGTTCTGAGTGCTCACTCCCCATGCCGAGACGTCCTTTGTTGCGGCTGCTGGGCTGCTGTCCCTGCTGGGGTCCAGCTGAGCCGGCCTTCTTGCCACGGTCTGCAGGTGACAGCTTGCTTGCCTGTGGGTCCCCGTGTTCCATTCTGGCCCAGGAAGAGATCCTCTCCAGGCCCTTTGCCTCATCCCCATACCACACTGGACTCTCCCTGGGCTCCTGGGATGACATTATCATCCTTTTCACTTTAGAGATGAGGCACCTGAGATTCGGAGAGAGGAAGTGATTTGCTGCAGGTTGCATAGTAAGTGACCAAGAGGGGACTCGAGCCATCCCGCCTCCAGCTGTGGTGACTGGCTCCCAGTACCCACAGAGGTTTGGAGGTGGCATATGCTGCCTGGAAGGCCCTTTGGAGCCTGAGCAACATTTGATGACGTGAGTGGTACGGTTTGGGAATTCAGTCTCAACCCATTCAGGAGGTTGTCTCTCTCAGCTACCTCTTGGGTTCTTGGACTGCTTGATTTGGTTCTGGCCCTGCCCAGCACAGCTGCTCTCGGCCTGTGGTTCAGGAAGCCCCACTCCTCCAAACCAGCTCTTCCACTCCCCTCCGTGTCTACCCCGGCTCACACTACAGTGCACGCATCAGCCCTGGCAGAAGCACGCTCTGCAGTCGGCATATCTGTGTTGGGTTCCAGCTCGGGCTGTCTTCCCATTGCCGGCTTTTGCGCTTGTCCCTCGTTCCCAGGCACTTGGGCATACTGGTTGCTGGCAGTTCACCCCGATTTCCTTAGCCTTGCTTCTGCTCACACATCCTGTTCCCCTCTGCCCCATGATCTGGGGCCCGAGCCTTTTCTGTGTTTGATTTCTCTTCTGTAACTCTCTGCACCTAGACACAGAGGCCCAGTGAAGCTAATGAAGTTTAAGACTCAGCTTCAGGGTCGCTCGCTTGCCCAGGCCTGGAAGAGGCCCTGGTATTACGGGTTATGCTAGTCCTATGGCTTGTGAAGTCCACGAGAAATGTCGTAGCTGGAGTTGTTCAGAGGTGCCGCTCCTTCCATTCAACTGTCTCCCTTCCTCTTGCTCTGGTGGTGGCGGTGCAGTGGCCATGGGCATATTGGGAGTCTGGCCCAGGAGATGCTAAATTGGGATATACTTGGTTTGGATTGAGAGAGTCCTGTCTCAGGGGCTCACAGCCAGTTCCATACGTGTCTGAGTTACTGCTAGCTGCCCTGTGTTGAAATAGCTTCCAGGAATACTGCTGCTTTCTGTACCATTGCTCCCAGCCCTGGGACAAGAGGTGTGAGGTGGAGGAGGACATTGTGATGTCGCGCCTCATAGCACACAGCGCTGGAAGTGTGCTGGCAGCAGAGGAGAACCAGGGTCCACGAGATACAGAGCCAGAAGCCAGTCTTCGGGAAAACCCTCCAATCGCAAATCAGATGCGGAAAATCGGCAAACACAAGTTCTGTCCTGCCAGGAATATTCTCAGTGTGTAGAACATGCAATCATAAGCACAGCACGCATTCATATTAACGTGCGGAGGGGGCTGTGTGAAGTGGCATTTTCCAGAATTCTTGTGACTGTGGGGCACACGCCTGCATCAGAGCTACCAATGCTGAGTAGCACGCCAAAAAGAGTTAATGTAGCTGGCTTGAGACTGCTGTGTTTTCAAAAGGTCCTCTTGCAAGACTGGCCCTTGGCTGGCCTCTGGGGACTTGGCTCACAGAGGGCATCCAGCAACAGTAGACTGGTAAGAGGGCTCACGGTGTGCAGACTGTTTATACAAACAATGTGGTTTATGCTGAACACCTGCTTCCCTTCTGGGAACCTGAAATTTTGGTGTACATTAGGCAGAGCATTCCTATGTGACCAGGCCTGAATAAATTTCTTGGGCACCGAGTTTGGGCTTCCCTGGGCAGAAATATCACACTCATGTCACCGCACGTCCATTGCTGAAAGAAGGCTGTGCTCTTTGTGGCCCCTCATGGAAGGGAGAGAGGATAAGGGGTCTGCACAGGGGTTCCTCCAGGCTCTCTCCGCGTCTTTTCCTCTTACGATCTGCCTGTGTGTCCTTACTACCTTGCTATAATACTTTTTAGGTGTGAGTACAACTATGTGCTAAGTCCCGTGAGTCTCCCACTACAATAAACTAGGAAAGTAGGAATAATAGGTTGCAGAAGTATGTGAGGCAATTATTTAATAAAAGCACACTTTTGTTATGTCATTTTTTCCCTGAATTTTGAGATGTGTCTAACGTTTGTTGACATTTTCCGGCTTGTATTCTATTGCATTTCTTCCCTCATTTGAAATACTCACTTTTGTTATCAACTTTGTATTGATATTTTTGTATTCTTATCCTTGGAGAGGGCCCCAAATGTTAGAAGCTTCAGATTCCACCAAACCTGGATCTGCCTCTGTCGTGGATCCAAGACTTGTGACCTCTTGTTGACTTTGTTACCCCATATTTCACAGGTGGGAACATTAAAACTGAAAGGGGAAAGTCGAGCTTACTTGGCAAAACTGGGAAAGACTTCAGGTCTTCCATCTCCCAATTTAATATTCTTGTCCCCCCATTCAATAAGGTATTTTTATGATTTGTCTGGAAACAATGGTCAGGGTACACTGGACACTGGACACAGACTGGATGTCACTTGGAAGAGTGAACTTCTAGTCCCTTCTTTCAGTAGATGGGTAATGTTGAATGAGTCCTTCCCTTCCTGGGACATATTTTTTTGCTTTTGGAAAGCAAAGGGACCGAACTAGATGCTCTTTCAGGTAGGTCTTTCTCTGATGTTCCCCAAGTTTGTCATTCTAGAAATGCTGGAATCACACAATCACAGTTGAAACCATTTATCTTCTTGTCCTTGGGTCTTCTCTGTCTTTAAAACAAATAAAATACCTGCCTCTCCCAGTTGTCATGGAACCCCTGGCACCATTCACAGTAGAGCAGGTGATCAAAAGTTGCTTCCATCCTTTTATCCAGTCAGGAACAAAGGTTGTCATATGTGATTCTTACTCCTTCCCTTTGGAATCAGAGAATTTTTGATCAGCAAACCCAAATTTTAAGAAAGAAAGAAAATGAAACACATATTCTGCTTTTAAAACTTTTTACAATGGAAATACAATTTGCAAACAGAAAAAAACACACAAATATTAAGTGACTAGATTAATGGATATTCACAAAGTTAACACACCAGTAATCTGCATTTATATTAAGAGATAGAACATCGCTAGAACTCCGTTGTGATCCCCTCCAAGTTACTCCTTCTGCCCAAAGGTAACTACTGTTCTGACCCATGACATCTTTGATTATTCATCCGTGTTGTCATATGAGCAGTATTTCCTTTATTCTCCTCACCATACAGGATTCCGTTTTATGACTATACTCTGATTTGTCTATTCCAATGTTTGTGGACATTGGCGGGGTTTCCAGGTCTTTGTTGTTACAAATAAAGCTGCTATGAATCTCCTTGTGTTTACTTTCTTTGGGAAATACATGCTTCTGTTGCATATATGTCTAGAGGTCCAGCTGATGATTTATAGGATGTGCACGTGTTTCACTTCAGCAGATATGGCCAAATAGCTTTCCAAAGTGGTTGTAGTGATTTCCTCTCCCACCAGCAGGGTGTGAGTGCCAGTTTGTGTCCTTCCTTGATTGCACACGCCAACATTTAGGTGGGTTACACTTAGGTCTTATTTCAGTTTGTTTGTTTACATCGAGCAAACTTCTGTAGTGTGCAATTTCATGACATGGGCCTAAAGCACAGAGCTGTGTATCCATTACTACTGTCAAGATAGGGAAGAGTTCCCCCTCCCCCCACCCCATCACCGTCAGCCCGCGCAAAGGGCCTAGAGCCTCCTCTTGGTATTCAGCCCTTCCCCCACTCTCAGACCCTGGCAGCCACCGGTCTGATCTCCATCCCTACAGCTCTACTTTTCCAGATTGTTGAGCGAATGGAATCACGTGGTATGTAGTCTTTTGGGTCTGGCTTCTTTTACTTAGCAAACTGTCTTCGCGTTTCCTCCTTGTGGTGGGTGTGCATTGGTAGTTCACTCGGTTTTATTGCTGTGTAGCCATCCATCATACGGAGGCATTGCGTTTTTTTATCTGGTCACGTTTGGTTTGTTTCCAGTTTTTGTCTATTATGAATGAAGTTGTTATAAGTATCTGTACAGAGGTTTTTGTGTGAACAAAATTTGCGCTTCTCCTGAGTAAATATCCAGGGGTGGGGCTTGCTGGGTTGCATAGTAAATGAATCTTTACCTTGATGGGCCCCTGCCAAACTTTTACAGAGTGGTTGTACCATCTTGCATTCCCACCGACAGTTTGTGAACATTCCAGTTGTTCCACATCCACGTCTTTGTCAGCATCTGGTATTGCTAGGTTAAAAAAAATGTTTTTAGCTATTCTGAGGTATGTAGTGATATCTCATTCTGGTTTTAATTTGCATTTCGCTGATGATTAATAATGTTGAGCATCTTTCCATATGCTCATTTGCCATCCGTATAACTTATTCAGTGAATTTTCTGTTTAGATCTTTTGCCCATTTAAAAAATTGGGGGGGCTTGTTTACTTACTCATTTAATTTTTTTTATTTTGAAATAATTACAGATTCAGAGGAGGTTGTGAAAAAATATATAGTTAGGTTCTGTGCACCCCCAAACATCTCACTAACTTAGAGTATGGTGTTAAGGCCAGGAAATTGACATTGATACAATCCGTGGAGCTTATTCAAATATTTACCAGTTATACCTGCACACCTCTGTGTGGATGTGTATGTGCGTAATTCTGTGCAGTTTGATAATATGTGTAACTTCATGTAACTTCCACCACCATCGTCCTCATACCTCATGGTTCCCCTTTATAGCCCACCCACTTCCCACTCCACATCCCTTAACCCATGACGACCACTGTTTTATTCTCCGTGTCTATCACTTCGTTATTTCCAAAGCGTTACGTATATGGACTCCTACTATACAGTATGTAACCTTATGATAATGGCTTGTTTTTCACTCAGCATGATTCCCTGCAGGTTCATTGGAGTTGCTGCCATGTATCAATAATTCACTTATTTTTATTGCTGGATAGTATTTCATAGTACTGATGTATAACAATTTAACCATTCACACATTCCGTAAGTTTCCATTTTGGGGCTATTATGAATAAAGCTGCCATAAACATTCACATACAGGTTTCTGCACTAACTTAAGTTGTCATTTCTCTGCAATAGATGCTCAAGAGTGCGATTGCGGGGTCAGCTGGGAAATCCATTTTTAGTATTTAAATAACTGCCAAAATGAGTGGCTGTACCATTTCATATTTCTGCCATCAGTGTATACTGATCTATTTTCCCGGCATCCTCACCGACAATTTTGTGTCACAATTTATTACTTGATCCACTTGCATGGGCTTGTAGCAATATCTCATTGTGCTTATAATTTGCATTTACTTGATCGCTAATGATGTTGAATATCTTTTCATGTGCTCATTTGCCTCTGTGTATCCTCTTCAGTTAAATGTCTCTTCATGGCTTTTGCCCATCTTCTAATGGGATTGTGGTTTTGATGTTGAGTTTTGAGAGTTCTTTATATACTCCAGATACAAGTCCTTATTTCTTCATGGGATATAGAATTGTCAAACCTTTCTTCTAGTCTATAATTTGTCTATTCATCTCTGCAGGATCTTTCACAGATCAAAAGTTTATAGATTTGATGAGGTGCAGTTTATCAGTTTTTACTTCTACATGTCATGCTTTCAATCAATCAGGCATCTTGTGTAGATCTATTTCTGTGTTCTCTATTGTCTTCCACTGATCTGTGTGTCTGTGTCTCTTCCAGTACATACTTTATTATTACTGTTATTGAATTTGGAGCATTCTTTATATATTTTGGATATAAGTTCTTCAGATATGTGACTTACAAATATTTTTTTCCAGTCTATCATTAGTCTTTTCATTCTCTTAACAATGTCTTTTACCTTTAAAAAAAAAATTATTTATTTTAGAGAAAGCAGTGGGGGAGGGGCAGAGGGAGAGGGAGAGAGAGTCTCAAGCAGACTCCACGCTGAGCACAGAACCTGACATGAGGCTCGGTCTCATGATCCTGACATCATGACCTCAGCTGAAACCAAGAGCTAGATGCTTAACCAACTGAGCCATCTGTGAGCCCCTCCTTTACCTTTTTTTAAAATTGATATCCAGCATGGCCTAAGACCATATTTTTAGTGATTGCTATTACTTAAAATTCATTTTTTAATGGCCCACAAAATAGTTGATCTTTATGAATGTTACATGTGCAATTGAAAATTGTGTGCTGGGGTCACCTGTTTTTGGGTGGTTTAGTCCGTTAAGCATCTGCCTTCGGCTCAGGTCATTATCTTGGGGTCCTGGGATGAGGCCCTGAGTTGGACTTTCTGCTCAGCAGGGTGTCTGCTTCTCCCTCTCCCCCTGCCTCCCCCCCACATTTGTGTGCTCACTCTCTCTCTCACTCTCAAATAAATAAATAAAATCTTTTTTTTTTAAGAAAATACTGCTGGGTGGAATTTTATACATCATTTAGATCAGATTGTTTGATAGTGCTGTCTAGGTAATCTGAAACCTTACTAATTTTTGCCTGCATGTTCTGTCAGTTTCTGAGAGTAGTGTGGAAGTCTCCCAACTATGATTGTGTATTTGTCTTTTTTCCTTTTTAATAGTGTCATCTTTAGTGTATCCTTAAGCTCTGTTAAATGCACACATATTTATGATTTTTATCTTACTGGAAAGTTGACCTCTTTATTGTCTAATGTAGTCTTTATTTCTGATAATATTCTTTGTTCTGAAGTTTTTGTCTGATGTTACTATAGCTACTCTGCAATATTTTGCTACTATTTTTTCTTTCTAGTTATCTTTTAGATCAGTTAAATGTAAGAAAAACCTATTTTACCTTCACTTATTTCTTTTTAACACTCTTGTTGGTGAAGATCCGTATTTCAGACTAATGTATTATTTTAGCTTGAAAAATTTTTAAAAATTTTTTGTAGAGTAGGACTGTTGGCTCTGATTTCCATCATTTTTGCTTTTCTGAGAAAGTTGTTGTGTCTCCAGCATTTAAACCTTAAGGAGATATAATTTACACACTGTATAATTCACCCTGTTCATATATACTTCAGTGACATTTAGTGAATTTACAAAGTTGGGTAACTATCACCAAAATCCACTTTTAGGACATTGCTCTCACTCCCAAAGATCCCTCATACCATGTCAATCATCCACCCCCAACCCCAGGCAACCACTAATCTGCTTTCTTCTCCCTTCCAGTTATATTGAGATGAAAATGACATACATCGCTGTATAAGTTTAAGGTATACAGAAATCTGCTTTCTATTCTTATAGATTTGCCTTCTTTGGAATTTTCATATAAATTGAATCATACAGTACTGAGTCTTTTCCATCTGGCTTCTTTCACTTAGCATAATGTTTTTGAGGTTCATCTGTATTGTAGCAGGTGTCAGTGTTTTGTTCCTTTGTATTGCTGAATAGTATTCCCTTGTATAGAAGTAATAGATTTGTTTACTAATTGATGGACATTTGAATTGTTTCCATTTTTTGGTTTTATGAATAATGCTATTATGAACATTTGCTTATAAGTCTTTGTGTGGACATATGTTTTCATTTTACTTCTTACCTAGAGTGTCATTGCTGGTCACATGGTAAATTTATGTCTAATTGAAAAATTTCTTCAAAAGAATATTTTTCAACTTCAGTAAGTTAAACTATTTTTAGAAGAGATTGAATATACTACTTAAGAGATATTTGAATAACACTATTCTATATTTTGTTCAAGGTGATGATGTTTTTAAATGAAACTACTCCTGTATCATTAGATTATTACACCTTTTACATCAGAATTAAAGTACACTATGTTTTACATTTTAAGGAAATAACTGCCAGACTTTTCCAAAGTGACTGAACCAGTTTACATTGGCACCAGTGATGTTGATTTTTAAAGATATTTTTTTCTGGGTATAGAATTCTGACTCGCATGGTTTCTGATAGGAAATCTGGTGATTCTTATCTTTTTAAAAAAAATCCATGTAATGTTTCTTTTTTCTCTGGCTGCTTTCAAGATTTTCTCTTAGTTTGTTTGTTTGTTTGTTTGTTTCTTTCTTTCTTTTTTCCAGCAGTTTGACTATGATATGCCAAGGGGTGGCTCTGAGCTTGTATCTGTGGTTTGGTGTCCTTTAATTTGGGGAAATTCTCACCTATTATGACTTCATAAGAAATTTTTTAAAATAAATAAGTTCCCATTCCCCCTGCCTTCCTTCTGGGATTATAGTTACACTCATATTAGACTGTTTTATATTATCTTGGGTATTCTTTTCTGTTTTTATTTCAATTTTTCTCTGTGTATCTCAATGTGAGTAATTTCTCTTGACTGATCTTCAAGTTCACTCATTCTTTTCTTGGCTGAGTTGACACTGGCAGTGAGCCCACTGAACATATTACTTCTCTTCACTACTATGTTCTTCATTTCTAGCATTCCCATTGTTTTTTTTTTTTTCTTAGACTTCATTTTTCTCTGCTGCAGTTGCCTTCTGTTCATGCATGGTTATCTACCTTTCCCATTAGAGCTTTTAACATGTTAATCATAATTAAAGTTCCTTGTCTGATAGCCTCAGTGTCTATGTCATATCAGATTCTGGTTCTGATGATTGCTTTTTTTCTCAAGAGTATGATTTTTCTTGCCTTTCTGTGTGTCTTAATTTTTTTTTTTGTTTGAAGCCAAACATCTTGTGTAGGACAGTAGAGACTAATAGAGACTGAGGTAAATAGTTCTTATGCCTAGAAATGGAAACACATTTCCTTCTGCTAGATCTTTAGAACAGAGTTTTGAGTCCCGCCCCCCCTTGTTAGGAATTAGATTAGGTTTGAGGTTGTTCTCACTGTGCCTATTCTTGGTGCACCACAGATTTCAAATTCCTGTAGCTATTCCTTCTGCTTGGGGAAGTAAGTGGTGGTTTTCCAGAAGGCTGTTTTGTCAACACTAAATTTTAGGTCTCCCCTTCACACTGCTTGAGATCTCTCAGCATGCTGTTCTTCCTCCTCTGTCCTTTTCCCAGCAGTTTCAGAATTCAGTAAATATCCTGAGGGAAAGCCTAAGAAACTCTTTCAGCGATAGGATACATTTCCCGTTTGCTTGTCTTTCAGCCCATATGCTGAGTCCTGGGATTTCTGGAACTTCTGATCTCCTATGGCTGAGGAGGGAAGGACAGTGAAGACTTCAGAAACTCAGAGCTATGCTGTGTGTTTTGTTTTGCCTAGTTTTGGATTTGCGTAAGTGGTAGCCTCCTGCTGGGATGTCTAGTCAGTTCTGAAGGTGGGTTTGGCTTAATCTAGACCATCTTCTCTAAACACAGGGAAATGCCTTGGGGAGACCAAGTGCTAGTGCATCCCTCAAGGTTTTCTTTGGGTCTTTGAGATGGGTCTTCCTCTGAAAGGTCAAAATCACCTATGATTCTGATGAGGGCTGCAGGCACCCAGTGATCTAAGCTGTTACTCAGCAAGATGGGGAAGAAGAAATACTTCAGAAGCAGGAGGGACTGTTCTGGCACTTTTAGGTTGTCTAAGGGACTAATTTATGCTGACCTTTTTTTCTATGCAAAAAAAGTAGTCATAGAATCTGAAAGGGTGATTTAATCTTATTATTTGAGATCATACACAGGTGTTGTTTGACATTAGTTATTCTCATGTGAGGTTACCAAGTGCTACCTTCTTAGCAGGAGACCTATGTAAAGTTAACATAAACCTTTGTTCTTTGCCAAAAGGCCACAGCAAATGATCTCTGGAGGCCTTTTCTGGCTCTAAGACAGGTCTTCAATTCTTGGATGCCTTCTTGTAATCCTTCTGGAATGACTTGGACTCTTTTCCAGTCTACTTGGGATAGGTTTCTTGTGCAGTCTGGAGAGAGCAGTAAGTAGCCTGCATGGTCTGTCACCCTTCCTTTGGTCTAAGACTCTCTGGTGACTTGTAGGACTCTTATTTATGGTTATAGTTATATTCTAACACTGGAATTCTCCACAGACTGCTGCTCGGAGAAGTTCAATGTCTCTGAGACAGTTTCAGTGAAAGAATTCTATCAAAAAGAATTTGCTGAATTGTGATTGCAAACAAAATATCTTTGTGGGGACAGAATGTACTCCTCACAAGGGAGCCTTATGTTTATTTTCCAGCCTCTCCTCCCAGTGCTTCACTTCAGATCTCTCTGCAGAAAGAAACATTTCAACAGAGAATCCGCCCCCTGCCCCCCCGTGGAGACTGAGACAATTATCTTCCCAAAGCCCTGAACTCCCCTTCCTACTTCCGAAGGAACCCCTCTGTTGACAGCTGCTAAAGCTAGCCCGAAGTCCGGTTCCTTCCCCAGGCAGTTCTTTTTGGATGTTGGATGCACACCTTTCTAAGCATTGTGGTCTCCAAATGTAAGTTTAATAGCATAAATGTCTTTCTGTAGCCTGGAAGAACTTTATACCTTTGTGTTATTGAAGAACTTTATACCTTTGTGCCTCATATTTTGCTGGAGCCATTTAGAGATTTTACTATCCTAAGGGGATTTGGGAATCATAGCTACATCCGTTTTATCTGCGTTGTATTTGGCTCCCTCATTCTGGGGAAACAAAGTTCTTCATATATAACATACATGCGTGGTCTCACGACACCCAGGCTGAGAGACTTGGGAGTAGGAGCTCGTTCTCATTCTGTAGGTAGTAATGGTAAAACATGGAGAGGCAAACATATTTGCCAAGATGCTGATTCTGAGCTCCATTTTTGGGACATTCCAGGGTGTTTCACAGGACCTCAAAACGCCTCACAAAATCACTTTAAAATTCTCAAAGCCAAATTCATCTTAATTGACTTCAGTTTTTTTGAAATTACAGCATTTTGGGGTTGGGGTAGTTATGTTAAAAAAAAAAAACACAAGTCAAATCAACGAAATGCCAAAACTCAAGAAACATTTGGGAAGCAGTGGACTAGTCCATAAATACCAGAATAGGCATAAAATAACCCAGGTCAAGTACTAAGAGGTATAAATTCTTGACTCATCTTCCATGAATCTGTATTTAAATACATATCTTGTGTGATGGTATTTCTGAAGATACTTCTCTTCTGGGCATGCTTTCTGCAGTACTTGGGGATGATCCCAATGACCTTTTGGGGTGATCTGATTTTTTTTTCACTGCTAGAAGGGTGAAAAATATATATTGGTACACTTGAACAATGAGCAATTTAGTTTGGCTGGAGCACAGGCTTATGTTGGGAGAATTACAGAAACATGTTTGGAAAGGTAGGTTGGGGCCACATTTTTGAGGGCCTTGGATACTAACCGAGGTGTTTCAACTCTCTTTGATAGTCAGTTTGCAGGCATTGAAGGTTTTTGAACAAGGGTTGTTGGAGAAATATGGAATGGCTAGAGTTAGACTCTAAGGATATTAATAAGGCTGAAATGTGTAGGTTTGGCCCACATTGAGATAAGTGCAGACAGATCAATAAGAAACTTACAACAGTCTTGGTATGAAGGTATTAATTATTAAATTAATTGTATTTATTATTTTTTATTTTAAAATTATTAAATTAAATTATTTTATTTATTAAATTATTAAATTAGTAATTATTAAAGGTGTTAAGGAAGTTGTCCAACTTGATTGTGAGCTCTTATTGCACTGGTGTTTAAAAACACGTGAAGTGTTACCTCTTGAATTCTGCAGACTTTCTAGTCTAAGATTTCTTCTGGTTCAGCTGCCAAAAAAAGAGGATCCTTTGCCTTGCCTTTCAAAGGCACCTGTTCCAAATGGGGTTCTCAAGCTGTGTATAGTACTCTTGGCATCATGAAGTCTGTGTGGTTCCATGAAGCTCCAAGTCCACACTGACCATCTTTGGTTTATTAGTTGAAGGAGGGGACATCACATAGACAAGTCTGAGGTGCTTAACCCGTGCTTTCAACTTGTCACCTGTGAGCTTGAGCAATGGGGCCTCATTTCATTCTGATGTTAGAGGACATGGAGGAATTTCCCTGCACTCAGTGTGACAGCCGCTATTTGGCTTGTATTTGAAGGGACAAATACAAGGGTAGTGCAATTTTGACCTGGGTTTTTCTAGTCATTGGTTTGGGATGCCCAGCAAATATATAATGGAAAATTTGCTTTAATGAAAAAAGGTTATTTTTCCGTACCTTTCATTGTATGAACTTTTAGCAAACGAGACTTGTCTCTTTACATAGTTTGATGATCAACAAATTCTGTCATCTTCCCACTAAGTAAGAGAAATAGTACAGAAAACAATGGTAGAATAATTTTATAGTTATGGGAGTACCATAGCATCCACAGGAACCTTGGCACTTAGAGTCTGACGTAAGCCGTTGGTGATGAGATGGGATCTGTCCCGTCAACTCTGAAGCAAAGAAAACCTCTTACATCACAGTTAAGTTGGTATATTGATGCAACATTGATTTTGCTGCTGCCGTGTCATTACACAGACTGTTCATCTGGTCCGCACTCTTCCACTTATTGTGACGATCTGTATATTTTTATTTCAAAGATCTGAATCATTTGATTTCGGTGTTGACCTGCTTTCATCACTGCCCATGCCTATCCTGTTCCACTAGGTGGCACTCTTACCCATGAGACTACTGCAGCCCGGCCTGCTACCTGAAGCCGCCTGGCCCGTGGGCTGGGCTGTGCATTCCTGTGCGGATGAAATGCTTGTGGGTTGCCTTGTTCCTCTACTCCCATCAGCACCAAGATGCTACTCCATACCTGCCTGCCTCTCCAAGTCTTAGAAATGTTAACTGAGTACCTACTCTGTGCTAGGTGCTATGGTAGGCACAGAGACAAGATTTGAGCTACACCATCGCCTGGGCCCTCCAGGAGCTCAGAGCCTGGGGACAGGGTGCGGGGTGGGGGGTGCATAAGAGCTAGAGTAGAGGGCCATGGTAGGGGAGAGAATGCTTCTCACTGGAGGCTCTGTGTGACCAGAGGCTAGTGGTCTTTGGCCCTGATTTGTGGGACTTGTTGGCATAGGTTGAGGGGCTCCGTGGCGTGCACTGGAAGGGAGAGACCAGCACTGTTGCATTATTTCACTGGCAGAGCCCCTGTTCAACCCCAGAGGCCAAGGGAGGAAAGAAGAGGCCGCGAATGCTCCCTCCCAACACCCAGGAACAGACTGAGCTCTCCCACGGTCTCCGAGACACGTGATCAAACATGATCCCACTGTCTATGGCGTTCTCATTTGGTTTCATTTGGTAGGTAAGTTTTTTATTTTTGGAAAGTTAAATGAAAAATCACATCCACAACAGTAGCCACTGCTCATGTTCCTACCGATAAGAATTCATCGTTCTTAACATCTTGATATATTGATTTCCAACGTTTTCCTGTGTTTATACTTTTTAAAAATTATGTAGACAACATATTAATTCTCATTTGTTTTAATCTATGTTCTTCCCATTCATGCAGGACCAGTTTTGGGGTACCAGTGTGCCCTGACATCAGTGCCTCTCAGCATGATGCCAGCAAAGAGAATTGTTCTACCTTTTCTTTCTCCTTGCACCTCAAATGCAAACTTAATTTTTTTTTCTGGAGTTTAAAATCTCAATGTAGAAAGTGTGTCAAATGCACAACGACGAAAATAAACCATCTGTGGTTCTACCTCTTGGAGAGAGTCATAGCTGAAGTTCATGTTGGTACACTTCCTTCTAGCCTTTTTTCTACATAGTTCTTTACAACATTAGCTGTGTGTTGTATTTAATATTTTTTAAAGATGTTATTTATTTTTCAGGGAGAGAGGGAGGAGCACACAAACAGAGAGAGCAGCAGGCAGGGCAAGGAGCCTGTTGTGGGACTTGATCCCAGGACCCTGGGATCATGACTTGAACTGAAGGCAGATGCTTAAGCAACTGAGCCATCGAGGCATCCCGGTATTTAGTGTGTTAAAATGTGCCTTTTCACTGAATTGCTTATGTGTTTAAATATTCTTCTACCTCATGACTTTCAGTAGCTGCTCATTATTCCGTCCTATAGGGATATCATATTTGATAAGTACTATTGCTAGACATTTAGTTGGTCTCCTCTTTTTTGCAATGATAATACTGTATGGTCTTGTACATAAAGCTTTACATGGATGTGTGATCATCAGGATAAATTTTTAGAAGTGGAACTTCTGAGTTGAGTATGAACATTAGAAGGCACTCTTTCATTGTATTTTTCTATAGCAAATTGATATGTTTATCATAGACGATGTAGAAAGCAGAGATCTACAAAATGGAGAATGTAAAGTCACCCGTATTCTTATCACTCAGAGGTAATCACTATTAACCTTTTGTCACAGCTGTTCAGTCTTCTTTTCCCTGTATTCTACATACTCTTCTATAAGTTGTTTTTTTTTAACTTAATATATTCTGAACATTCTTTTAGGTTCATTATTCTTCTACATTTTCAGTGGTTATATAGCATTTTGTTGTGCGGAAATACCCGTTTATTTGACCAACTGGCTACTGTTGGGCATTTAGGAAGAGAAATGTTTTCCCCTCCTGTAAAGAAAAGGCAAGATGAGTATTCTGTGGCCAAGTCTGTGCAGAAATCTTTGATTGCTTCCTCTGAATAAACTCCTAGATATGCAGTTGTTCCTTCCTACATGTATGCACATTTGCAAGCTTTTGATGGATACTGTCATCTTACAGGCACATTATGGGGATGCCCCTTTGTCCCTTCTGTCTGAAATCTTGATTATCGCTGATGGGGTTTTTGCCAATCTGATTGCAAAGAATTAGTGCCTTATTTTAAGATCTGTATTGGCTTGATTGCTAGTGAAGCTGAACTTTTTTTCTTTTCTCTACCCTTTTGCCCATCTTGCTGTTCTGGTATAGATATTTTTCTTATTTACTGAAGAGATTTAAAAAATAAATTTAAAATATTCTTAGTCATTCATGCAGGTTTTCTCTTCTGGCTAGCTGTTGTGATGAACTATATGTCTAGAGTTTTTGATACTAAACTGCAATTCTGGAATAATCCCCTTTTGCTTGTGGTGGTGTATTCTTGTCCTGCTGGGTTTGGTTTGCTGGTATTTTATTTAGGATTTTTGCGTCTCTGTAACTGGTGTTAGTCTTCAGTTTTCTTCCTCTGCGGGTTTGTGTGTGTGTTCTCCCAAGTTTTGTGGTTAGGCTAACTTTAGTTTTATAAAATGAATGGGACTTATTTCCTTCTTTTTCTCTATACCAGGAGCTACTTTCAGAGCATGGAAATTATTGGTTCCTCGTCAGACAGAAAGAACTTGCTTGTGAAACTCTCTAGGCGTTGTAATAACCATCGGAGGAAATGGCTTTGAACAGCATTAGTTTGCCCCATGTTTTCTATTTCTTTGTGAGTCTGATTTGCTGTTTCCTAGGAGATCATCCATTTTGAGATTTTGAAATTTATTAGCATTTTTCAAGCTTTCTTGACCTATAATCCCCATGCCATACAATTCACCCATTTAAGCCATTTCTAGTATATTCAGAGTTTACAACCATCTCTACAATCGCCACAATAAATTTTAGAACATTAAAAAAAAGAAAAAACAAAGAAACCCCGTAGCCATGAGCAGTCATTCTCCATTTACCCTTCCTCCCCCTCCAGGCTTAGACAATCACTAACCTGTTCTCTGTCTCTGCAGAAGTGCATGCTCCGGACCTTTCATATAAACAGAATAAACCAATAATTTGTGGTCTTTTGTGACTGGCTTCTCTCATTTAGCATCATGTTTCCAAGGTTCATCCCATTGTAACATGTGCTAGTACTTCATTCTCTCTTTGTGTTCTGTTTTTAAATTAATAGACCTTTATTTTTTAGAACAGTTTTAGGTTTATAGAAGATTGAGCAGACAGTGTAGAGTTCCCATAAACTTCCCTGACCATAGTTTTCCCCACTAACATCTTGGACCGGTGTGATAGTGTTTGTTATAACTAATGAGCCAGTATTGATTTAATATTGTTAACTCATAATGTATCAGTGATATATTAATATATAGTAAGTTCAGAGCTGGCATTAAGGTTCACTGTGTTGTACAATTCTGTGGGTTTTGACAAAAGCATAATGCATGTCTACCATTGTAGTGTCCTAAAGAGTAGTTCCACAGATAGTTGGAGCACGGGGAACTTTTAGTGTTGTCCTTCCCTCCTCTGCCAGAACTTCTAGCGACCACTCACCTTTTCACAGTCTCCAAGGTTTTGCCTTTTCCAGAATGTCATGTAGTTGGAATCATACAGTAGGGAGTCTTTCCAGATTGGTTTCTTTCACTTGGTAGTACGTGTTTAAGGTTCCTCCATGGCTTTTCATGGCTTGATGGCTCGTTCCTTTTTAGGGCTGAATAATATTCCATTGTCTGGGTGTACCCTAGTTAATTTTATCGATTCCTGTACTGAAGGACATCATGCTTGCTTCCAGGCTTTGGCTACTATGAATAAAGCTGCTCTCATTATCTGTGTGCAGGTTTTTGTGTAGACCTAAGTTTTCAACACTTAAAGATAAAAAGCAAGGAGCATAATTGTTAGGTCATATGGCAAGTGTATGCCTTCTTTTGTAGGAAACTGCTGAACTGTCTTCCACAGTGAATGCACCACTTTTCATTCCCTCTAAGTAATGAGTGAGAATTCCTGTTGCTCAACATCCTTGCTAGCATTTGATGTCATCAGTTATTTGGATTTTAACCATCCCATTAGGTACATAGTAGTATCTCGTCATTGTTTTAATTTGCAATTCACTAATGATGTATAACATGAAGCATCTTGCCATCTGTGTCTTCTTTGTGAGGTTTTTGTTCAGATCCTTTGCCTATTTTTAAATTGGATTTTTCTTTATTGTTAAGTTTTAAGGATTCTTTGTATATTTTAGATATAAGTCCTTTATCAGATAGTTACTTTGCAAATATTTCTCCCAGCCTGTAGCTTCTTTTTTCATTCTCTTACCAATGCCTTTCACAAAACACAATTAAAAACAAACTTTTTAAAAGGTTTTATTTTTTAAATTTTTTTCTTGATTTTTTTTTAAATTTTTTATTTCTTTTCACCGTAACAGTATTCATTGTTTTTGCACCACACCCAGTGCTCCATGCAATCCATGCCCTAATACCCACCACCTGGTTTTATTTTTAAGCAATTCTATGCACACCATGGGGCTTGAACTTAACCCCGAGATCAAGAGTTGCATGCTCCACTGACTGAGTCAGCCAGGTGCCCCACAATTAAGAAAATTGTTTTTAATAAAGTCCAATTCCCTTTTATGGCTAAATAATATTCCATTGTAAGGATATACTATATTTTGTTTATCTGTTTATCAGTTGATGGACACTTGGGTTGTTTCCTTTTGGTCATTATGAATAATGCTGCTATGAACATTTGTGTACAAGTTTTTGTTTGGACATATGCTTTCATTTCTCTTGGGTGGATACCTAGGAGTGGAATTGCTGGGTCATACAACTATTCTATGTTTAACTTTTTGTGAAACTGCTAAACTGTTTTCCCTGGAAACTGCCTTTTTCGAAGCAGCTGCACCATTTTCCATTCCCACTGGCAAGGTAGGAGGGTTCCATTTTCTCCATATCCTCAGCAACACCGGTTATTGTCAGTCTTTTTGATTACAGCCATTGTAGTAGGTGTAGATGGGTGTCTCGCTGTGTTTAGTTTGCATTCCCCTAATGACTCAATGTTGAACATATTTTCATATGCTTATTGGCCATTCACATATCTTCTTTTCCTCTTCACCTTTGATATTCTCTTCCATGGGAATTTCATGGATTCCACTAATATCTTCAGACAGATGATTTCCAAATACTTACTTCCAACTCTGACCTTTCTCCTGAGATTGTCTCAGATTCCCTTCTCCTTACTAGACACTAAGGTCCTGATTGCATCTCTAAATTAGTATATCCCAACTGAAACTCATCAGCTTTCTTCCCAAGCTTGGGAATCCGATTCTTCCTGTGTGCTTGATTCTGTTAATTATACCATTATTCCTCTAATGACCCAAACTTGAAACTTGGCATCATATCTGCATATAAGAGAAATTGGATAGGGAAGAGTTGATTCATTGCTAAGTTCTGTGTTGCTTTCCTAAATATTTTTTTTAGAGGCAAGCAGAGAGAGAGAGAGAGAGAGAGAGAAGGAAGCAGAGAGAGAGAGAGAGAGAGAGAGAGAAGGAAGCAGGCTCCCTGCCTAGCAGAGAGCCCGATGTGGGACTTGATCCCAGGACCCTGAGATCATGATCTGAGCCGAAGGCAGAGGCTTAACCCACTGAGCCACCCAGGCAGCCCTTTCCTAAATATTTTGCATCTGTTTTCTCCTTACTTTTGACTTCTTGATCTCTGTTCCTTTTTGACTTTCTCAATCCCTTACTCTCCTCTTCTCTTTCTCTGATCATTTGATCTCAGGTTATTTTTGCCTGCCCCTTGAATGACCCGCCCCTTTCTTGGCAATCCTCATTTGCGATCATGTATACTTTCTGGCTTGGTTATTTTAATGTCATCCAAGATTAAAACTATCATTTACCCACTTGTAACTCCCTAATATATATATTTCTAGTCCTGGAATATCTTGAGAACTTCAGACATATTCATCCACCTATCTGCAGGACGTTGCTACTGCACAGACTTTTCAAACTCTGTTTAAACTGAGCTATTCCCATCTCAACTGCCCCCAGATTTGTTCCACCTCTCATATTTCCAGTTGACTGCAGCACCAGCCATTGAATGTTCTTAGGACAGAATCTGGCCGTCATTCTCCTCTTTCTCTCTCCCCGAAGCCAAACATTCACGAGTCTAATCTGTAGTTTTTATCCCCATGCTACTTCTTTGTTCCAGCTTTTATCATCTCTCATTTAGATTATTTTAGGGATCTTCAGTCTGGTCTTCCTGTGTCTAGTTTCTCACCATGCCCCTGCAGCCCTTTCCACCCTGACCACTGACACAAAGTGATTCTCCAAACTGAAAACTTAGCTATGCCATTGCATTGCAAATAACAAAAACAAAGACAATAGTAAACAATAACAAAATAAAAAGAAGAAAATATATATAGTCTCCTTGGTGGTGCCTCACTTTTCCAAAAGAGTATATATAGCTCAAGCTCCTTAGCCTGGCATATTGTCAGGCTTCCTACCTACTCCTTTAGTTTCATTTTTCCTTACTCTCCTACCCCCATCTTATCTTAGTTTCCAGCAATACTCTGGACATTTAACACATTCCCTCTGCTCAGACTCCTTTGCCTGCCTTGTCTGCCTTTGTTCTTTGTTCTTCAAAGCCCTGTCCGGGCTCTGGAAAGCCTTTTTCCAGCACAATGAACTACACCCAGCTCTGAGATTCTTCTGTACTTCACACAATGTCATACTATAAGTAGCTCTTTTGTTTATGTGTCTTCCCTTCTGGGCTGTGGGCTCTCCAAGGACAGATTGTGGCTATTTTTCCAGCTATATAATAAGTGCTCAGTAAATATTTGTTGAATGAATGATTAAGATGTTCTGTGGGCTGGATTGTGGTCCCTGAAGTCTAACTGTACATGGCATTGAGTGTGAAATAATATGATAACAGAGATTTCAGATCTTTTATTTTCAATCCTAGTTGACAAGCTCAAACCTTGTGCTTTCTTGGAGATAGGCATGATCACCTGGCTGGTATTAGAGGGGACGATTGATAAGAATCTGTTTCACTGAATGGGGACATGATACTTTCTAGGAGCTCTGTACATGAAAGAAGTGCCTCTCTTTGCCTAGCTCTCAGAGTCACTTCTGATAGCTCCCCCAACTCTAAGAGTTACTTCTGGAGCAATGAGAGATCAGATCCCTTAGGGGGATGGGCATTTTAATGCCACATGGTGTCATCTCTAGGTGCCTGTAGGGCTTGTGGTTCTAAGAAGCAATTTATGGACTAGGACCTCCCTCTAGAGGATGAACAACTTGACGGGAGAGAGTAGTAGCTTAGAACATGTCCAAGAACGTCTAGTCCCAGGGCTTTGGGGAGTTTATGGTCCCCTCTGGGCCTGCGGAATACAAGCCCTCAGGGGCAACAGTGCAGTTTGGTAGAGAATAGGCCAGAGCTAATCTGGGCTCAGATTCCTCAGGGTCAGCACATCAGTGTGGTTTCCATGGGCTCTGTGTGGGACTGAACTTTAAGACTGCTACTCCCGGGACTGAGATCCCCAGGAAAATCTCAGGGAACTGATTACTCACCTGAATAGATAGGCTTCAGGAAGACCTGGAAGAGTCAGGTTGTTGAGCCCAGTCTAGCCTGCTGCATTGGGTTTTACACCCTTTACCATGGAAACCTGAGCACAGGAAGACAGAGGTCAATGGTGGGAGGTGGGTGTGGATTGTGGCTCTGCTAGTTTTTCTTTTTTAGTAATGTTCAGTTGTAAAGTCTGTGTCCTTGGGAGATTAGCCCTGCCCCTGCTAAAGTGGGTTCTCACTATGCGGACCTCCTCCGGTGGACCTCCAATCCCAGTTAGGCCAGTGTACTTCCTTCTGGACTAAGTGGCTTTCTTATCTGATACCTTGATGAGCCTAATAGGGATTAATACTTAGTAGACTTTGGTTTTATGGAACGAGATTATTATTTCTGGTTCAGAGAGACTAAGGGAAAACTTAAATTGTAGAAATGTCTTTGCAATACTGTGTAACAGTTTATAGAAACACTTCACATACATTAATTGATTCATTCAGGCATCACACAGTCCTGTACTTGGCTTTTAGTAGACATTCACATGTTTGGCATATGAATGAGCATGGAGATTTATTATCCCATTGTACAGATGTGGGAACTGAGACCCAAGCCTGTGAATTGAGTTTCCTAAAATCCAACTCTAGAGTAAGTCAGCGTAAAGCCTTGAACTTGAAATCAGGTTCATTGCATGTCAACATTTAGTAAGCACCTGTTATGTGATTGCCAGTGATGAATCAGCATGTTCCTTAGTTCCTTAGTTTTGAGGAGCTTATAGGCTTGTCAAGGATCCAGACAAATGGGGAAATAATTTCAGCACTAATGTGCTGAGTGTTATGATAGAGAACTCTGTGTAATGCTGTGGGGTGACAGAGGAGGGGGGCTGCCTAGTCCAGTCTAATGAGGTTATGAGAGGCTTCTTGAAGAAATTACACCTCAGTTAAAATTTGAAAGGCCAATAGAGGTTGGTCAAAGGTAGAGAGAACATTCTAGGCTGAGAGGTCATCATCAGTGCAGGCGCAGAATTGCCATCCAGCATGGTATGTTTTGGGATTGCTGGAGTGTTCCTTCCCAAGGGGGAAGTTGTAGGAATAGTGACTAGACAGGTAGCCAACAATCAGGCCATTGAGGATGTTAACATTGCCTGGTACACCATTAGTTCCCAACCATTGCTGACTCACTCAAATCACCCAGGGCACTTAAAAAATAGAAAGATGTCCCATCCACATGCCCAGTGATTTTCTTGATCAGCTGGGTTTGGCATTCACCTCTGGAGGCAACAGGAAGCCATTGAAAGGTTGGTTGCAGGAGAGGGGCATAGATTGTCATATTGGATCGCTCTGGTGGTGATCTACATGGAGGCAGGTAGATTTGCCCAGTAGCATGTGGAATTTGTCTGAGACTTCATGGTGGATGGAATAAGTCAGTAGCAATGGGGATGGAGAAGAAGAAGCAGATGAAACCAGATTTCAAAGTGGTGGAATCCTTATGATGTTTTGGGGAGAGAGGTGTCCAGGATAATTTTCCAGGTTTCTGGCATGGCTTCCTGGGTAGAGGGTAGTACTTCTGACCAAGATCAGAAATGGTGTGCGGACAGAGAATGGGGGAATAATGGATAAATTCAACATGGTACCTGTTATATCTGAGGTTTTGTGGGACATCCAGATGGGAGGGTGGCTGTTTTGTTCTGGAGCTCAAGGTGAATGCCTGGGCTGGAGATACAGACCTGGACCTCTCCCTATGGGGCGTTTAAAGTCATGGGAGTAGCAGAAATCCCTCAGGGGGAGTGTGTGGAGAGTGCATCTTCAATGATTCTATCCCTTTTTGTCTTCAGGGGTTATTCTCATGGATAAACAGAAGCTTTTTGTGTGTTTGTATTGGATGTTGCAGTCAGGCAAGGTGGGGTAGTGAAAATGGTATCAAAGGTGAAGTTAGGGAACCTGCGTTGAAGCCCCACCTCTGCCACTTTGCCACCTGCAACCCTGAGCGGGAACCAAACCTTGTAACCTCCACGTCTTCATCTGTAAAGCAAGGGTAGTAGGAGTATCTGCCTTGCAGAGTTACTGGGAAGATCCAGTGAGAACATGTTTGTGAAAAATACCATGTACAGAACCATAAAAAACCTCAGTTTCCCTCCCCCAAGAAACTTGGGCCAATATGTGGGAGGTACAGGGCGGCATATTTTGACCTCGCCTAAAGAAAGACTCTAATGCCTCTGAGCTGTTGAATGATGGGAAGAGTTTTGGGAGAGGGGAAGGTCTGAGACTCTTGGGGTCTTTAAGCAGAAGCTAGGTTTCTGGGCTTCTGCTGAGAGTTTTGTTGCCAGGGGTAGAGTCATCCTGGATGACCTCTGAGCTCTCTTTCGTGGCTTACGTAATGTTTGAGTTCTTAGGACACTTCTTATTTTTTTTAAGATTTATTTATTTATTAGAGAGAGAGAGAATGAGCAGGAGGAGCAGAGGGAAAGGGAGAAGAAGAGAGAACCCGAAGCAGGCTCTGTGTGGAGCCCAAAGCAGGGCTCTGTTCAAACCCTGAGCTCACCACCTGAGCAGAAACTAAGAGACACTTAATACACAGTACCACTCAGGCACCCCAGGACACTTCTTTACCCTTTCTCTGAGAATTTTTACACTACTTAGATTTTTTTTTAAATTGTAAAAGCAATATAGGTGCATGGTTATTTCTTTCTCTTTAAAATCTCTTAAAGCCCTAGGCATTTTGGTTCCTAAGTGGTGTCTAGGTTTATGTAACCCTAATAACTAGGCAGTCTGCTTCAGATCTTACTGCATGGGGCATTCATAGATGTTTTTATTCTAAATGCTCTAATGCTCTTTAATGACGATTCAGTGGATGCTAGAAAGTGTCTGTGGGTGCAGTTAAGGTCTCTCTCACACAGATGGGCAGTGGAAGGGGGTAGGGTGGGGGTGGGGAAGGAAAGCTGGGCATTCTGATGTCTGGACAATTCTGAGTTAATGGTTTACTTTAAAATGATTGATTTTTATTATTTGCAAGCAGAAATGATATTATAAACAGCTAACAATATTGTCAAGTAGATGTCTTGCTAGAGTATGCTACAATGAGTAGGTAAAGATCATTTGAAATTAGCACACTAATTATTTCTATGCAAATGAGTGTTGTCAGAGAGCTTGGAAACAGGTTGTTCTCTGAACTGGGTTAAACATCCCCTAAGAGCTCATGTTTATACTCCTAATTTACTCAGAAACCTGTTGCTGGTGTTTCTTAAATAGAGGAAGGGTAAAATATGCCAGCCCATGATTGAATTATCACAAATTTAGCAGTAGTTTGAATTGAATTATATTTTTATGTATTTATTTTATTGCCAATTACTAATGTAACACATTTGCTAAAAGGAGGCCTAATTTGCTTGCTGACTTTCTGTACACAGAGATTGTGTCTCTAAATGGAAGATGTCCACCTATGCTGTTTGATGAGGAATTATCTTTATGATAACTTAGATGACTTCCTGGCTCTTATTTATTTATTTATGTATTTTTAAGTATGGTCTATGCCCAACGTGGGGCTTGAATTCACAGCCCTGAGATTGAGAGTTGCACGTTCTGCTGACGGAGCCGGGCAGGTGCCCCACTTCTTGGCTCTTTTAAAAACATCACCAGAACAGTACCTCACAAATATTCTAGCTGGGAAAAAGTTGCTTTAAACCATATAGAGGTGAACAACTTTGAAAAGCGGAGAATATAAGAATACAGACTCAGCCCTAATTGTGGGAGCAGCTTACTTTAATCTTTTCGTTCAGTAGGCCCTTCACGATCTCAGAAGGCCCCGGGTTAGCTTTTGATTATCCTTTTTCATTGCAGGTAGTGATGCCAAGGGGTGGCCGAGTGAAGCTTCTAGTAGATATCTTGAAAAAGTGAATGCTTAAATACTCCTGCCTTCTGCACCTCACTCCCTGCCCCTGGTCTTCGTCCACAGGAACTGGTAGATCATGAAAGAGGGTCTGTTACAAGTCTAGGTGGGGTCTCAGTAGGGATTCAGGATATAAGGACAGGGAATATGGTTGGGATGGCCATTGGGAAGAAGGGAGAAAGAGAACCTATGAACAAGCCTAAGCAGGAAGCTAAGAATGGTTGTCATGAGCTAGACCACAGGAAGATTTGTCAGAATCGAGGGTAATAGATACATGGAATGATGGGCACATAGTCCAAGTTTAAGCTAGTCAAACCCTGGTTGGGCCATGGTGTTCCTGCAGGATTTAAGCTTTGGTCTGACTGCAGAGGCAAGATGAGCAGCTCCATAATCAGGCCGTTCTGTGGAAGCTTCGGAGTTTATATTCACCTATAACCTCATAGATATCTCTTTGTACCAGTAAATTACTCCCTACAACTCACTGCTTGTACATTTGTTTTCTAGCAGGCTGACTTTAGGAGGTGATGTGTAGTGTGTTCGAAAGAGCCCTGCCAGGAGGGACCAAAACTCTTGGTTTTTAGCCAGTGCTCTTAGACAAGTCATCTAAACTCACAGAGCCTCAGTTTCTCTGCTCATAAAATGAGAATTGAGATGATAAAGATGTTTGGTTCATCTCTCAGTTGTGAGTTCTTTTTTTTTAAAGATTTATTCATTTATTCATTTATTTGACAGACAGAGATCACAAGTAGGCAGAGAGGCAGGCAGAGAGAGAGGAGGAAGCAGGCTCCCCGCCGAGCAGAGAGCCCGATGCGGGGCTCGATCCCAGGACCCTGGGATCATGACCCGAGCCGAAGGCAGAGCCTTCAGCCCACTGAGCCACCCAGGCCCCCCTCAGTTGTGAGTTCTAAAGCACATGGAGCACTGGGTGTGGTGAAAAAACAATGAATACTGTTATGCTGAAAATAAATTAAAAAAAAAAGAAAGAAAAAAAAAAAGAATTCTGTGGCCTTTGGGATTTGACTTGTTTGACTTGAGGGAAAGAAATACAGCCTCAGCACCACATTTGAGCTAAACCTATGAAAAGCCCCAAAGTCAAAATCAAACTACAAATAGATCCTTTGCCTTTCTTTTTTTGCCAGAGCCAGGGGTGTTGACGATAGTCTGTGCTCTGTTGGGCCATTTAAACATTTGTGGAAATGGCACAAGCCAAAGCGATGAGGATTGAACAGTTGTGCTCCTCGGCCTCTGCAGGTGCAATAGACCAGAGGCTGCTGTGTTCCAGGGACTCCGATGGGGCTGCTACCCCCTAGTGATGCACACACCACCAGCAAGCCGGAGAACTTGGGTCACTTGCCAAAATTGCACCTGGCTTATTTGCTGAGGGCCGTAGTAGGATGGGTTGCCCGTCAGTGCTGCCGGGCTGAGACCAGAGACATAGGGGCTGCCAGTGGACTTTAAAATGTTAATTTAAAAATAGTCCTTAATTATAAGAAATAACCTTAATTATAGCTTACCACAGGCAGGCCGTGCAATTCTGAGTAGTTTCACAAACGAGGAAGTAAGCGAATAGTTGGTAAATGCTGGTGAGTTCTTCATTTGCATGCTGTCCCACACCCAAATTGTAATACTGCAACACCACAATTTTCAGACAAATTACCAGTGCAACAAATTAGCACAATTTGTTAATTTCCTCTTTAATTGGACTACAAAGAGTAGTGTTTCTGTCTTTTGCCCTTTTTGACGTAGAGGCTCATCTTAAAAGCAGCAAGACTTTTAATGTAGCTAAATCTCTGTCTATAACAAATAGAGCTTGTTTTCATTTTCCTTACCCAGCCGGCTAAGATTTATACATTAATTATTCAACTGATGCATCTTAAACATCCTAGTTAAAGTACACAGTGCTGGCCAGGAATTGTTCAACCCCCAGCACACTTTTGTTTGCCTTCAAGGAATAAATACTTAGAACTGTAAATGGGTAAACTCAGTCTTTCCATGTGGTGAGGTCAACAGAACTTAGAGTGAATATACAAAGGATAGAGAACTAATTATTACTGAGATTCAGGTAAGTGATTTCTTAGGCATTTTAGCTGTCATGCTGTGGAATAATTGCAAACCCACCAGGAAGGAATTGCAAAACACAACCTACTTATCCTTTCCCCAATGGCTACATAGAATTTTTTTTTCTGTTTTGCAGTTTATGCCAACCCTCTCTTTAATCATTAAAAGCAATGTTATTTTAAGTATTGCTTCCTGAGTAACAGTGTCTGACTGAGATCCTACAGAACGGTGACTTTGCCCAGAGTGTGACTTCAGTGTGCTGGCGAGATTTGAAGCAATCGGAGCTATTAGTAATGGAATGCAGAGCTCTGTGGCAATTTTGCTTAAGTTCTGTTCACGTTAATATTCCATCTGACTCATGTAACCATTACTATCCAGTCCCATCAGTGACAACGAAAAATTGTTAAACACCATTTCATAGGCATCAAGTGTTTTGGCTTTGGTATAATTTTATAATCATGCCTTTATTGCAGCATTTTAATACTACCATTTCAATATCAGTAACAGCAGCAGCAAATATTGTAGGCATACCACAGAACCCCCCGTCAGTAGGTTTCCCAGCTTGGTGACTACATTCCTTCCTGCTTCTGGGTCTTCACATATTCTGTTTTTCGTCCACTTATGCCCTTCAAGTCTTGGTTTAAAGGCCTTTTCAGGAGACCCCCCGCTTCCACCCTCTGGTATTCTTGATCACTGTACCCATTTGCTTCCTTCATAATATTTGTCACAATTTAAAATGATACTTGTATCTTTTTCTTGTTAATTGTCTCCCCTGCTAGTCTATAAGCTATACAAGGACAGAGACCATGTCTGTTTTTATTCATCTGTGTGTTTCCTTGCCTAGCAAAGTAAGTATGGTCTCTAAATATTTTGGTGAATAAATGAGGCAGTGTGGCAGGTATGCAATGAGGCAGGAGCCTTGTGTGCCGAGGACCTCCAAATTAATCTCATGGTTGCATGTGCTCCTGCCTAGGCCTGTGGGACTTGCAACCGGTATGTCCACATGCGGGCTAGACATTTCCACCTGATGGTCCACATGTACTCCCCAGTCAACATTCCAATCTTTAATTCATCAGCCTATCTCTCAAATCTCTTTTTCCTTCTCAGTTATCACTTGAATAACGGCATTGTCACGTGTGTCATCACCCAGATGAGACATTTGGCCTTCATTTTCCCCTTTCTCTTCAACTCCAGCACCCAGTCCTGTCAGTGTGTCTTCCTGAATACTACTCGGATCTGTCCTCTCCTCTCCACCTCCATTGCCATGACTTTGGTTCAGGTCCCCATCATCTCTGATGTAGACTAGTGCCAATGCTTTCTGGTGGTCTCTCTGCTTCCTCGGCCTTATACCCTCAAGAGCACCTCCCTCTCCACCAAAAGTCAAACACTATTCTCTCTCCTTCTATCTAGAAGTCAGAAAGGACTGGCAAGGCACAGAAGTAGCTGGAACCTTACTGAGTAAGAGATATTCAAAGATTGCAGACATATGATTTCTTCAAGATTAATTTCCTTTTTGTTTTTCTGCTACAGATCCAATGGAATAAGCTATTAAAATGCTTTGAGTTTCTGAACGAAAGCACAGAACTGTGCCAGCAGAACAACATAAAGATTTCCTTTCTTTCTTTTCCTCCAGCATCTATCCATGATGGATGACATGACCATGAATCTTTGCTTAAATATGGACTCTTGAAATATCATAAAATCCCAGAGCATCAGAGCTGGACAAGGGCCATCTGGATCTTTTGTCTGAGGCTCAGAGAAGACAAGGACCTTATTTAAGGTCACACAGTGAGTTAGCTGCAGAATTAGGACTCAGATTCTGTTCTGTATTCCTCAGGTAATCATGAGTCTTCACTCAGATGCATTATTTAAACAGTTGGCAGCTCTAAGACCCGCACCTCAGACCGCTGTGGCATGACTGCCTTCCTTCATTGGACTTCTTTTTCTTATTTTGCTTTGCTTGTGCCTGAGTGCTGATCAGTGAGATTAGGAAAAATCTGACCTTTATAAGTGACATGTACTTCATCAGTGATTTCCAAAGGGGATACTTTGGAGTACTAGAGGTTTCTTGGAGCTTCCCTGGGGGCCTCTGTGTATAGCAGTCAATGGGTCCCAAGGAAACTGGTACTGCCTGCCAACCCCCATCTCATACTCCACAGGAAGTTTTGTTTTCATTTGTGTTATATGGGCCCTCACTACCACTGGATTTAAGTGATTCCATGTTGAAAAAGTTTTGAAAACTGTACTTCAGGAATGCACTTGGTAGTTTGCTCCCCTAGTTGAATATTCCAATTAAACAATATTTCTGTGGTTTTGTGTCTATTTTTGTTTTTACCCTTCTCTTTACAATGATAAAAGGCAGGAAAAAACTTCAGGCTTGCTCATGTGGATATGGTAATTTGAATATTGATTGTCCCAAACTAGTTAGTGGACCAGTGACTGAGGCTGGGGCTTCATGACCTCTCAGCTATGAGTTAGACCATACAAGCACATGGGTCAGGCTCGCCTAGTGTCCTGCTTTCCCCTTTAGGCCAGGGAGTGCATGGGATTACTTGGTAGAAGGTATATTGTCATGAAGAATCTTGTATCTCTTCTCCAGCTTTCTTGAATTCTGTGTCTCTGGTCTTTGATACTGACCAGTGCTGAGCAAGATGGAATGTATGATTCTGAGAGCCAGATGTGGTGGCAGGGGGGTAAAACACTGTGTGAATGTCCATGGAAGGAGAAAGTTGATATTGAATATTGATGTGTGTCATTGTGCAGGGTCCCAGAGGGTAGTCTTCCAGTTTTTGTCATGGGAGGTGATGATGGAAGGGATTCGGGGCTTTGAAGGAGGGACAAACAGTATTTACCACTTGACGATTTTCCTTTGGTTTCCAGAAATGGTTGACATACTCTTGATACTTCTAGACATGATGAAAGACAAGGCCACTCCTAACTTTGGTGGGCTTGGGACGGGGTGCAAAATGCAGACTGACAGCCAGCTTCCCCTTCTCTCCAACCTCTTGGCTTGGTCCTTACCTTGAGGGGCCTTCTGCACATGCCTATAGACACAAGCCTTGCTCCACAAAGTCCCAGTCTAGAGCATCAGCATTGCCTCAGAACTTGTTAGAACTACAGACTCTCAGGGCCCACTCTAGGCCTACTTAACCTGGATTACCTGGAATTTTTTTTTTTTTGGGAGAGAGAGAGAGAGGAAGAAAACATGGAGGTGGGGTGGGGGGAGGGGCTGAGGGAGAGGGAGAGAGGGAATCTTAAGCAGGCTTCATGCTCAGCACAGAGCCCAACATGGGGCTTGATCTCACGACCCTGAGATCATGACTGGAGCTGAAATGAAGAGTTGGATGCTTAACTGACTGAGACCCCCAAATGCCCTGTAACCAAGATCTGGATTTTAGTAAGATTCCAGGTGATTCACAGTCACATTCAAGTTTGGGAAGTATCATTATAGCCCACACGTTCAAATTCCAATGTTACTGGGTTGAAGGGCAACAGCTGTCTCATGGCTACCCCTCCAATGTCTTAGGCCTAGAGATGTGCCCATCCTTGGAAAGACAGAGCTAGGGAAGAGGATGGCACGGGCCATGACACAGGCTTGGGGCATATGGCCAGGGAGTTCAAGGTCTTGTATATTCTGAGATTATACTGTAGAAGAGGGAAGCATAGAGTTGGAGTAGGCAAGTCCCTTGGCCCCATGGACTCCTTGCTCTGTGGGGAGTGGTATGGTTAAAGCAGAGCCAGAGGAAGGCCCTTTAAATTGTGATGCCTAGGCCAGGGACCGGCTATCCCAGTCTCAGAGTGATACTGTTGACAGGTGTTCTAAATGTCTATGTGGATGGGGGTTGGGTGGGGGTGGATCATGGTTCTTTGAGGTCCTAGGTGGCTGTCAGTGCTTTGGTGGCTCTTTAGGGTATGGGGAAGTAGTAGCAATGGGGCCATTACTGCCTTAAGAAGGAATCAAAATGAACTATTGCAAGCAAACTCTTTAGTAGCAAGGGAGCCCCATTCATTGACTTGCCTAAGGAAGGCATGCAGCAAAGATGCTTCCTGTAGTGCCCAGTGACAGTTCGACTCGACCCACTAGCAGCCTGCAGCAGGAGGCAGTTGGGTGTGGATGTGAAGGGCTTTGAACAGCTGCCTTCAAACATAAGACAGAGGCCGTTTTCCTCGATGAATTAAGAGCAGCGGCTGGTGTGGTTGAGATGCGGGGGCTGGTGGAGGAGATGAAATGTGTCCACTGCCGCCTGGACAATGCCATGTTTGTGAGACAGAGGCAGGTCTGAAGTGAAGTCACACCTCAGCTTCTTCAGCTGCAAATGGACCAACAGTCCTTGCCCTGCCTACCTTGCTGAGATGTCAGGCAAGTCTGGTCTGAGAATGGATACAGAAGTGCCTTGTAGTTGTCAGGTGGGGTATACATGAAGAAAATGGTGCTCATCCTGCCATTTGCTGTCTTTCCTTTGGGAGAATGCCTTCAGCTGCCCACGAGCTTTGGATTTAGACTGTCCACCCTTTAGCAGTGCACAGGGCTCTGTGCAAAGCCATCTCTGCCCCTCTGCCTGGTGCCTTCCAGCCCCTTTCAAGCAGATACACTACTGTGATTCTCATTTTTTGAGTTCCACAGTGGGGGAGGGGGATTTTATATTGGCAAACATTTCTGAAGAGACAAATAATTGCCTCTGGAAAGAGAATACTTTTCTCTTCCAAAAATTCACATTTGCTGGTTTAAATTGATGTGACTTTATTTTTTGGCGAGCACTCTGCAGTGTTCCACTGAGCGGTAATTATTCCTTTGGTGTTGCAGGAGTTTGCTGAGAGAAGGGAACTAAATCTAAAAGAGTGAATCCATCTGGTGCATATGTCGAAGATTTCTCTGAGACCACTGACACTGAAATGTTAATGCTAGAATTTTTTATCTATTGGTATCATTTAGGTATTGATAAAATGTGATTTAATGCCCTAGGTCATTGACTCAAAGGCTGAATTCCATTCCTTTACATGGCACTGGATGCCCCACACGATGGAGGACCTTCTTGGCAGAGCACAATGGTAAGGTAGACCCTGCATTCCAGTCCTGCTACCTGACTGTCAGATTGTGGTTGCCCCACGCCTGATCTGTGTAGGTACCCAAACATCAGCAGCCTGAAGACTCAGTGACTCCCAGTACTTGTAGCATCAGGAACAATACTGGCAGGATAGAAGGCATGGCACCCCCCAGCCAGTAGGTGATATCTGGATTAGTTTGATACCTCAAGTATTAAGTGCCCCTGGGAAGAGCCCCTGAGTCCCACGGGAGCTCATGAATCTGCAGCCTTCTTGTTGACTTGATAGTGTGGGTGAAACTGGGATGTGCTCCAGGAACCCAACGAAGGCTGTCCTCCTTGGTAGGCTCTGACATCCAGCCTAGGCTTGGCTGGGCCTTTCCCTGGGGTTCTGGGCTCCGTCTGTCTGCCAGCTAGGGTCTAACCCAAATAAAACCGTGTGGAAACCCTGGGGCTCCCACCTGCCTGGTGATTAGTGTTGCCGCTGCTGGAGGGTCTCTCCTAACAAGACTGCGTTCTGAAATGACTAGCTTTAGTTTGTCATTTTTTTTTTTAATCATTGTAACTTGGCCAGTAAGCCCTACTGGGGACAACTCTGTGGTCCTCCACATTCTGAGTCTGTTTAATCTGTGCTCATTCTCCTTCTCCTGCTCTCTTGGCATTGCTCTTTGGAGTCGTCACTACCACTGTGAAAGTTCTGCTATAAAACATGGGAAATGGTCTCCTTTATCCCATAGTCAGGTTACACATCCATGGAAAGCTGTGGGCATCTTGAACCTCACTTGGATTTGAACCCACATGGAGTTCCTGCCTCCTCTCTCGAGGAAGCATCAACTGAAGAAGCCACAGGGGATTTGCCAGCCTCCAATGAAATAAAATGCTATGTGGTAACAAACAGCTAACTGTCAGGATTCATTAGCAAAATCTGGATGTTGTAGCCTTTTGACAATTTTCTCTTTCCTCTGCGGTCCAGTGTGAGATAGACTCTTGCGGGTGAATTGTCACTGGGAGAAATCCAGAGCGCCATGTGTCGCTGGCACATGGCCAAGGAGAAGCCAATGAATGGGTTACCACCATTTCCCCCAAAAGCTGTTAGGGAAGGTTATCGATTATTTTCTAAATACCTTCTAACCTTCAGCACAGGCTACTGTGGTTATTAAAGAGACACCATCATGTGTCTTTTTAAAATAGTTGTCTCCTTTTTGTTTTCCTAATAGTCACTACGCCCAGGTCCCTCTTTGGAACCCAAAGGTGATGTTTCTTTCTTTACCCACAGATTTTATCCTTGCCCTTCTGGCAAATGGACTTGAATTGCTCCTGCTTCTGGCAGCTGGTTTTACTTCAAGGTCCTTGGGAAGGCCAGACAAGTGCCTTGACACAAATCACTGGTGACCACTGTCAGCCCGCTGGCCCTCTCTCCACACTTATCTCTACCCCTGCCTCCCATCCCTTTCCACAGAGGCTTGCAGGTGGCATTTTTCTTCCAGGACAACAGACTTGTGGGTAAAAATTATGTCTAAAGGTACAAATCAGCAAACTCTGGTGACATATAAGTAGGGTAGCGTTTGACTTATGCAATAAATAGCACTCCGTCATTTGTATATTACCCACAGTGTATCTAATTTAAAAGTTCTTAATCACATTTGTGGTGCTTAGAGCCCCAAACCAATTCAGGGGGGTTTGGAGAAGCTGTTGTGGCATTTCTGCCCCATGGATGTAGTAAATGTTACTGTTCAGTCTTTTAGTTTACTCCTAGTCCATCCTTCAGTGTTGCTGTGGACCACCTGGACTCCTGGGCCACCCTTTTGCATTGAGGGGGGAGAGTATACTTTGTTTTTGCTTATTCTGCATCAATTTCAATTCAATGAGCATCACAGATCCACTAATTAAGATCTATGCCTATGTTCTCCTGCCACATTTTTAATTTCTGAATGCCCGGGTGAGAAACAGAATCCTATCCAGAGTTGTCTTTGCTCCACGCTGACAACATATGGAGGATCCAGAAACATACATTATACCTTGTTTTGGGGTTGGAAGACTTCTGTGGGCTCCTCATGCCTTCTGGCCACACTGAAGTAGTATTTTGAGAAGTAAAGTTTTCCCTTGTTTGTCTAGGCTCTAGAGGAGCTTTCATATTGACCTTTTTGAAGCATCCTGTGGACTAGTATGTTTCAGTTGATACATTTGTTACTTTAAGAAATTGGCAAATGGTTTGTGGTACCTGTTAAGATTTTTTTTTAGCACATATTTATTGAGTACCTTTTGTTGCCTAGGAGCTATGCTGAGTGCTGGGAAAGCATAGACGAGGCATACTCTGTCCCTGCTCTTGGGTTGTCTCACAGGCTAGTAAGAGAGGAAGGCACATCAACAAATAACTGTAACACTAAGCACTGGCTAGAAAATTCCAGATCAGGCACTGGCATGAGCAGAGGTTGAAGGCAGGAAAATACACAACTGGCTTGGGGAATCACAAGCAGTGTAGTAGAGTGAAGTGTGGTGTGTGTGTTGGCAGGAAGCTACTGGAGAAAAAGACTGGGAGGGGGATGTGGGTCAGATTTTTAAGAACTGAGATTTTTAGCTCTCTGAAGATGATTTGAGTATCCCTTGAATTCAAGAGGTTGGATCCATGGTAACAATTCTGTCGATATTCCTAGAACTTCTGTTTAGTTTCGCAGAAGGTGGAAGACAAAGCTATTAAAAAAACGAAACTGTGATCCTCAGCCCTAGGGACCTTGTAAATCAGAGGTTTGAGCATCCTGTATGGCTTGGAACTAGAGCTCTCTCTGCACTAATATGAAATGTATGTGATCTATCTTTGGCCTAGGGAAGGGAGATATTTGGTTTGGAGGAAAGGTTGGGAAGGAAGGATGGCAAAGCTGGATAGTTTTGCACCTACTGCCCTGTCAGAAATTTGCAGTTTGATTTCATTACTGTCTTTGAAGTATTGTCGCGTCCCAGAACATACAGAGGTCCGTATTTAAAACTAAGTGTGAATACTTCACACCCAATTCAGATATAAAGGAGCAAGCAGTTTCACTCATGTAGGTGGTTCTACTTCACAAGTAGCCACGATCAAATGAGCAGCCAAAGATCAAGTCATTTAAGAATGCGTTGCACATGAGAGTCTGCGGCTGCTGTTCACAGTACACCCTGACTCAGGCATAGGTAGCGTTACCCTCTGGTCCAAAGCCATAAGCACTGTTCTTATTGCTGACACCATCTTCCAAATGGGTGCCACGCTCAAACAGGGAGTATGGTTGGGCTGCTGCGGAGACACACGCTGGGGACACAGCGTTTGCTGGAGGTCCTCTCTCCTGTTTCGGTAGTGCTTTTTGGGTTGATGAAATGCCCATTATATTCCTATTGCTTCATCTTTGTATTAGTTGGCTGTGAACCCTTCCTGGGCTGCTGTCTCTCTTGCTGAAAGAAGCACAGCACAAATTCCTCCAGACATAAACAGAGAAACTCTCAGGAAGAAAAAGCTCTGCAAGGAGATGGCACGGTCTACTTGGACAGGTGTCCTGTGGTCACCGAGCTGCCTCTGAGAAGCCCCTTTCTACTCCGCCCTGGAAGAAATGAATACTTTCTGGAATTTAGCAATGATGGTTTTATAATACCCTGTCCCAGTCCTTCATGCAGAATGATTCTGAGTATTCCTGATCACTCAGTATAAAAATTCTTAAAACAAACATCAAACAAACAAACAAATAAAAAACACCACAAACAAAACCAACTCTTCATTCATCTGTTTTGTTTTTATCATCAGTGCTTTGGGAATTATGATCCTGGAGGTGAAAGTCCTACAAAATGTTTAGAGTTTATCTTTAATCTGAAGGAACCTGTCTGAAGGGTCACATGGTAGTTGAGTTTCTCTGTTAAAAACAGTGTTTTCCTCACTGCGAATCCCGAGCACTGGCAGGGAAATTCATATTACAGCGTTGCTGCTACCTGTATCTTATTCCTTATACTGGATCCCCACTAGAATGCGCATATATATATATATATATATATACACACACACATACATATATATATATATATACACATATGTATATATATGATTATTTTATATATTTTAATATATATTAAATATATGTAAAATTATTTTAAACCATCATATATATATATATATATATATATATATATATATATTTAAATCAGGCTTATAACAACAGCAAGAACAAAACAATCAGGTGAGCACTGCTCCCTCTCAAGTCTGTTCCTCTGGAACAACCACTTTTTAATGGTTTTAGCTATTGCTTTTGGTATTTACCTTTGTATTTTATATAATATGGTCATACTGCTATTACTTGATTCATCATTTTAGGTATTGTTTCTTGACTTCCTCTGATGGTAGATGGGATCTGGCTGTCTTACAGCCTATTATCAATGAGGCTTGGCTAGTTTATGCTGCAGACAGACCACTCCTAATTACCAGTGACCTTACACAACTAATGTTTATTTCTTGCTCATGCTACATGTTCAGCCCATGTGGGTAGGGAGACTCTGGCTCATGTTGGCCCTCCAGGCTGATGGAGGCTCCATCACAACACCTGATTCTGTGATCTCTGCCAAATGGGCAGATGATAGGGGGATTGCATCCTGGCTCTCAAAGCTTCTGCCCAATATGGTACAAATCAGTTTCACTCGTATTTTATTGATCAAAGCGAATCATGTGGCCACACTTAATCTGAAAGGAGGCCAGGGAGTGCAGTCCTACCAGGGGCCTGGTAGGAGATGACTTAAAGTATTTAGGAACACTGCTAATGACTGCCACATAGCCTTGGCCATGTTCCCATGTTCCCTATTGCCCTCATGTAAGTAAATCACATATTTTTTTCAAAATGGAAGTCCAGTGTTTGTATCATTATAGGTTGGTAAATATCATACACTGGCAAGCCAATGTGTTATGTGTACATGTCATTTTAAAAATAATATTTTATTTCCCCAGGGTCAATAATTGCCTGATTTTTTATTTGCCTACTATTCTTTGTATTGATTCCTTATTTTTCTCTACAACATTTGTCAGACTTGTCAAACAGTTCTCTGTGTTGTTTTCTAAATACGAAAAACTATCAGATAACCTATAAATTTGTTTTTTTCCTGCAGTCTTCTCATGTCCTGATCCAGTCTGGGATAGTTGCTCTCCAGGTTTGCTGATTAGATATCATCCTGGGACTTCTGTTGTCAGTTTCCTTATTTAGAGTCCTAGATTTCTGGGGTCCATGTCTCCCTCTTTTCTGGTTTACTCACTTATTTTGTTGGAGCACATGCTCTAGTGGATTCCTAAGTAAAGGTGTATGGGAAGTGTACCAGTCAGCTGTTTTAGTAGGTTGTAAATATTCTAAAACCTCCCTGGCTTATACAGCAAACTTTCTTTCTTGCTCATGTCCTATGTCCTTTAGGCATCAGCTACAGCTCTAGCTAGGTCTTTTTCATTCTGGGGCCCAGGCTGAATAGGAAGACCCCTTTTGGGAAGAACATTTCTCATGGCAGAGGAAAGAAGAATCCCAATGAAACTAGTGATGACTCTTAAAGCTTCTGCTTAGATGTGGCATGCATCACTTTTGTTCCCCTTTCATTGGCCAGAACAAATCTTATGGCTCAGCCTGATACTAAGGAGCAGGAAGTGTAAGGCAAAATTGTACAATTCAGTATAGGAAGTAGATAGTGTGGCCACACATACAACTATACGCCGATCCCCATCCCCACCCCTGGAATTTTGTAGGCTCTGCTCCATCATCTCCTAGTTTTCAGTGTTATTGAATAGTCTGATGCTGATCTGATTCCCATTCATCTGTAGGAGACTTTTCTTCCTTTACTTTGGAAGCTTTTAGGATTTCCCTTTAACCCCCACTATTCAGAATTTTAATGATGATTTCAGCTGGTGTGGATCTTTGTGCATTCATTTTGCTGGTCCTTCCTTGGGTCTTTTCAGTGTGGAAATGTATATCCTTAGTTTCTGGGGAATTTTCTTATTTAATCATTTCCCCTCTGTTTCTTCATTCTGAAGTTCCAGTTACTTGGATGTTAGACCTCCTTGAATGTTCCTCTACTTTTCTTAGCTTTTTTTCTCTTGGTCTTTCTGTTCTACTTTTGTGAAGACAAGTATTTTAATCTTCTTCTTCCCCCTTTTCACATTTTGATGATCGAATTTTCAGTTTTCATTAATTTCCTTGTTTTCTGTCTCTCCCTTTCTCATACTGGCCTGTTCTTGCTTATGGATATATATTTTTTCTCTTATCTCTCTGAAGAATGTGTGTGTGTTTGTGTGTATTACATATTATAAAATATATGTGAGGTTTCCTTCTGTTCTTGCATCATTTGTGTTTTCTCTGGGTTCCTTTTCCCAATTTTTTGAAGCCTTTCTCATGTTAGAGGCTGTCCCCAAATGTCTTGTGACACTTGGCAGTTGATTCATATTTAAGAGTGGAGCCCTCAAAAGCTGATTGGGAGTGTCGGATGGAAAGGCAGAGCTTGTCACCTGGTGGGCTTCACGACGGAGCGATCGGCTGCAGTTGACTTTTTGCTGGAGGACATCCAAATGCCAGTATGTAGAGGAATTTCCTCTAGTGACCGTCACGCATGGAAACCTTTAGTCTACCTGCAGGTATTTTGGGATTGGAAGTAGGCCGGCTAGGTTCCTGACATTGCACATATTCCTGCCATTCACTTGATCCCTCTCTTTTCTTTTAGGTGCTTCCACCCACCCCATACTTTACCTGATATTCCTAGTGCCCTGGTTGAGTCTGATTCATTGTCTTCAAAACTATATCTCTTGTGTCCTGGGGTTGAAAGGAACGGAAGGAGTGGTTACTTGGCTAGCTGCATGGACGAAGGAAATGTGGGAGCCCACTGACCCTAACTCCTGTGGTACCTGGTATTTCTAAGCCCTAAGCTTCTCTAGGATTCTTTGGGGGGCAGTTGGCTCACTTTTTATTGGCATTTCCTTCTGCAGGCGCTTAGATTATAGTTTTGTCTACTGTTCTAAATTGATATACCTTCCCTTAAAAAAATCTGTGGATAGTTCTCATCTACTAAGTCTCCTTTCCTATTCTTCAATCTGGGTGAAACTTTGCCTCTTCCTCTCTTCTCTCATTGTTTTTATTTGTTTCATTTTATTGTTTTATTTGTTTCGTTTTAAGTCCTTTATTGTTGTTTAAATGGGGCTTCCTGAGAGGGAGAAAGAATGAATGAGTATCACTTGTGGTCAACCTGCCATATGTAACCAGAAGTCAAGCTGTGGAAGAATTTTAAAATGTAGTTTTGTTTACCTCCTGCTGAACTAAACATGGCCTTAAAATACACCTTTGATCTCCTAAATGAAAATAGCATTATACTTGGATAGGTGACATGTTTTCACTACCAAACTTTAAAGATGAAATTTAAATATTGATGGAAATTAAAATGTCTCGCACTGAGCATGGTAAGTGAGTAAATGAATGAATCATTGAAGAAAAAGGAAAGATACTGTAATGGCTAGTCTTGGTTTAATACTTCAGATCCCCCTCTTTACCCTTCCCTACCTTGCTCTGGGGCCCTGGAAACTGGCTTCGATGGACCAAGTCACCCAGGCTCCCTCATCCTCCAGTTTCTGATGGGTTTGGCCAATGGGGGAAGGAAGGAAGAGGATCACAAAGTCAGGAAGAAAGGGCTGTCTGGGCATTTATTTCTCTATCTCCCTGTCTTTCAGGTCACAAATGGCAGGGATCGTGTCCCTCTACCTGTGTCATACCTTCTGTTGGGTTGTCCCTTTTGGATAGCCTCAACTTTTACCAGGCCCTACTCTACTTCTCATTTCAGGCCCAAGGATGGTATCAGCTTCTTGCTTTTGGCCCAGGCCTGCTGCACAGTCCCTTGTCGGTCCTCTTCACTCTGCCCAAACCTTTAGTTACATCTTTTTAATGTGCTCTCTGTTGCCTGCCAAGACCCTGGATGACATAAGCCCTCTAGTAGGGCTATCTTGTCATCATTTAGGTACTTTTGGACAAAGTACTCCACTTGATGGGCCACATTTCTTTCTGTCTGAAAAGTGCTGAGGTGGAAAATGGTGGTCTAGTCTCTGGTCTGAGAGCCCCTTCTGGTTCTGACATCCACACTTCTATATGAGGGAGCCCTGATCCATGGTAAGCTCTAGCTCCAGTTCTCTCCTTCTGACTGTGTGGGCAGTGGCCATTCTGAGTGGCAGATGGTCACCAAATAATTGCTTTCTTCTTTTGGGAGGCAGTTTGCTGGAGTGAAAGAATATAGACTTTAGAGTCAGACCAGGGTTCAGAATCAGGCTCTGCCACTTTCTTACTAAGTGACCTTGAGTACATTACTAAACCTGTCTAAGTGTCAGGTTCTTCATCTTAAGATGAGAGGATATGGTAGACACTGTTAGTTACTTATCTAACAGGCATCTCCTTCTTTGTTAAAAAATGCTGATTTCCATCGGGCACATAGCTGAACTTTTAGTTGGATGTTTGATACTTGCAGCTGCTGGTAGATTTCACTAGTGTTTACTAACATCTGCTTCTGTCCTTCTGCAAACATGAAAGACTAACTTCCAAGTCCTCTTATAGTTAGTTGGGACTGTGTGATGAAGTCTGGCTAATGAACTGTGAGGGAAAATGACCCGTGTAGCTTCATGGCTGGAGCTGAGAAGAGCAAGTATGCAGTCTCACATCTCTCCTGTCCCTGCTGGCAGCTAGCAGTAGCCTTCCCAGCAGAGCTTCAATCAGCCAGGGTCGCTCAGTGACTGTGGGGAGCACAGATGCTCCTCATCTTGCAGAGAACAGGTAGCAGAAGTGAGAAGTAAACTGGTGTTTTTGTTAAGCCAGTGGTGTTTTGAGGTGAATTTGTCACTGAATACACAGCTGAAAGCATCCCTGTAGGCAAAAGACATTATCTTCCTTGAAGGGTTGTATGGGTCGGACTTCCTGGATTTGATTCCTAATTCTGTGACATAGAACTAGTATGACCTTGGTCAAGTTACTTAACCTTTGATGAAGTCCCAAAAGTTCATTTTCACTTTTGTTTCCTTTGCCTTTGGAGACATGTCTTGAAGTTGCTGCAACTGATGTCAAAGATGTTACTGTCTATGTTCTCCTCTAGCATTTTGATAGATTCCTGCCTCACATTTTGGTCTTTTATCCAATTTGAGTTTATCTTTGTGTGTGGTGTAAGCGAATGATCAAGTTTCATTCTTCTATACATAGCTATCCAATTTTCCCAGCACCATTTATTGGAGAGACTGTCTTTTTTCCACTGGATATTTTTTCCTGCTTTGTCAAAGATTATTTGACCATAGAGTTGCAGGTCCATATTTGGGCTCTGTACTCTGTTCCACTGGTCTATGTGTCAGACAGTACCATGTTGTCTTGGTGATCACAGCTTTGTAGTAAAGCTTGAAATCAGGCAACGTGATGCCCCCAGCTTTATTTTTATTTTTCAACATTTTGTTAGCAATTCAGGGTCTTTTCTGGTTCCATACAATTTTAGGGTTGTTTGTTCCAGCTCTTTGAAAAATGCTGGTGAAATTTTGATCTGGATGGCATTGAAAGTATAGATTGCTCTGGGCAGTATAGACATTTTAACAATGTTTATTCTTCCAATCCATGAGCATGGAATGCTTTTCCATCTTTTTGTGTCTTCTTCAATTTCTTTCATGAGTGTTCTGTAGTTCCTCAAGTATAGATCCTTTACCTCTTTGGTTAGGTTTATTCCCAGGTATCTTATGGTTCTTGGTGCTATAGTAAATGGAATCGATTCTCTAATTTCCCCTTCTATATTTTCATTGTTAGTGTATAAGAAAGCAACTGATTTCTTTACATTGCTTTTGTATCCTGCCACATTACAGAATTGCTGTATGAGTTCTAGTAGTTTGGGGGTGGAGTCTTTTGGGTTTTCCATATAAAGTGCCATGTCATCTGTGAAGAGAGAGAGGTTGACTTCTTCTTTGCCGATTTGAATACTTTTTACTTCTTTTTGTTGTCTGATTGCTGTTGCTAGGTCTTCTAGTACTATGTTGAACAATAGTGGTGAAAGTGAGCATCATTGTCATGTTCCTGATCTCAAAGGGAAGGCTGTCAGTTTTTCCCCATTGAGAATGATATTCACTGTGGGTTTTTCATAGATAGATTTCATCAAGATAAAAAGCTTCTGTACAGCAAAGGAAACAGTCAACAAAACAAAGAGGTAACCCATGGAATGGGAGAAGATATTCACAAATGACAATACAAAGGGCTATAAAGATCCAAGATCTATAAAGAACTCATCAAACTTAACACCTAAAAAACAGATAATCACATCAAAAAATGGGCAGAATACATGAACAGACACTTCTCTAAAGAAGACAAACAAATGGCTACAGACACATGAAAAAGTGTTCATCATCATCAGACATCAAGGAAATTCAAATCAAAACCACATTGAGATACCACTTTACACCAGCTAGAATGGCCAAACTTAACAAGACAAGAAACAACAAGTGTTGGAGAGGATGTTGAGAAAGGGGAACCCTCTTACACTGTTGGTGGGAATGCAAGTTGGTGCAGCCACTTTGGAAAACAGTGTGGAGAATCACTAAGAAATTAAAAATAGAGCTCCCCTATGACCCTGCAATTGCACTACTGGGTATTTACCCCAAAGATACAGATGTAGTAAAAAGAAGGGCCATCTGTACCCCAATGTTCATAGCAGCAATGACCACAGTCGCCAAATTGTGGAAAGAACCAAGATGCCCTTTAACAGATGAATGGATAGAGAAGATATGGTCCATATATACAATGGAATATTATGCCTCCATCAGAAAGGATGAATACCCCACTTTTGTATCAACATGGATGGCACTGAAAGAGATTATGCTGAGTGAAATAAGTCAAGCAGAGAGAGTCAATTAACATAGGGTTTCACTTACTGTGGAGCATAAGGAATAACATGGAGGACATGGGGAGATGGAGAGGAGAAGGGAGTTGGGGGAAATTGGTGGGGGAGATGAACCATGAGAGACTTCGGATGCTGAGAAGCAAACTGAGGGTTTTGGAAGGTTAGAGGAGTGGAGGGTTAGGTGAGCCTGGTGGTGGGTATTAAGGAGGGCACATATTGCATGGAGCACTGGGTGTGGTGCATAAACAATGAATCTTGGAATACTGAAAAAATGAAATTTAAAATAAGTTATTTAACCTTTGTATGCCTTGGCTGCCTCATCTGTAGCACAAGGTTAATAGTTCCTCTTTCCTCGTGGAATCTGTATTGAAGAAATTATTATGCATGAAACACAATATGGCCTGGCTGACGGAAAGTTCCATGCAGTGCTTGCTGGTGGAGAGCACAGATTTCGGAGTGTTGTGCACTGTGCCTGGCTCTCATCAACAGCTGGCACTGGTACCTCTATTGCTGTTGTAAAGATTAGAATAACCTACATGAAGTCCTGGCACTTTGTGAGCATTTCTTACAAGGTCTCCAATATTTGGTGATTGGGCTTTTGTACTTATGCCCTGGATAGAGGCCCCTAGTCTGTTGCTTCTCTTAGAATGATAGAAGTGTTGTTCTCTAAGACTTCCTTTCCACATAATAGGTAGTTAACTGTGTGGATCTCAAAGGATGTTTCTGAATACAAAGTAAAGAAGACATTGAAGTGGCAGCAATACCTTAATTAAGCAGGAAAGGTACTCATCAGAACGGGTGCTGTTTGTAAGTTTGAAGGCAAAGCAGCCACACTCATGAGAATCTGTGCCTGGATAATGAATATTTGACTGCATGTGTCATTTAGAGTCTTTAAACACTGTATGTCTGTGCTCTTTATTTTGTAGATGATGGAACTGATCCCAGGCAGCGGAAGGGGCTGGTCTGGGATGACACAGTCAGTCAATAGCACGGGCAGGACTAGAGCCCAGGTTTCTGGACTCCCAAGAGCACTGCTAGGTAGAAAAAGTGATGTTTGGTCTTTTAACAGTTGTGCCATTTGGAAACTAACATTGGACTTGATGAGAAAATTAAAGTAAATCTGCTTCCTACTCTGCCCTCTGCCTAGCTCATCATCTGTTTTGTTGGTGTTGGTTAGCTCATGCCTTTGAATACATCAGAAGTGGCTTGAATTTCTCTTTCCTTTGCTGTCTGTTCACTGGCTGCAAGAGTGTCCTGTCCATTCTGGCTTTTGCATGGGCTGCCCAGAAGCACCACGGGCTTTGCTTCTTAGCCAACTAGAGGGAGGCAGAAATGAAAGAGGCTTGCCACTGTGTTTCCTTTGTATGCGTTTCCTTGGACACAAACATAGGAGAGGAGTTTCTACAGAGCAGCTAGTCTCCTACCCATTTTGGATTTTGCTGGGGCAGGAGTCGAACTCTTTAAGGAAGTCTGGATTTTCTCTGTCTCGGGAAATTACTGATACCATCAGAGCCAGAAGGAGGTGAGTAAAATGGAAAAGAAAATTCATAAGAGTCATGCCAAGATTCAGATTTCCAACCCCACCCAATTCTCCCCCAGCTCTCCTTTCAGCTGTGACTTGCTTCCCAGGAAGCAGAAAACAATAGTCTACTGATTGAATTTCAGTCTAAACTCTAGGCAATTAAAGGTGAGGGAAGTAAAACCTAGTTACATTTACAATCAAAGTCCATATATCTCCATTGGGAGGCAGAGTCTTTGCGTATACTTTGCAAGGTGGGTCTGATTCTGAAGCCGAACTTGGAAGTGCATTTGTTTTTGTAACTATTCTTTTGCTTAAAGTTCTAGGCGGTCTTTTTGGAGTTAATCACTTCTAGAAAAGTACAGAGGTCTTACAGTAAAGAAAAGGAAAAGCATATTAACTGTAATTGGACTGGATCCATATCATGAGAGCTGGGAAAATCTGAGATCTTGGGATAAAGGGAAAGCCAGTGGATAGCTGGATTTCATGGTAGGAAACATGGGTTAAAGACTCAGTTGTCCTGTTCTGATCCCTGCTCCCCACCCCACAGGAGAATTTAAATTTTGTCTACCTGCTTAGCTTTCCAGAGTAGACACTGCATTGTTTAGAGAAATAGACTCATTTATCGGAAGTTCTCTCTGTGTGTAACACTGTCACTTGTGAGTCATCTTTATCTTTCTCCGCTGGCCCTTTCTCCTATCCTTCTCTCTCGCATTCATTCCTTTGGTCAGTAAATATGTACTAGAGGTCAAATGTGGGCCAAACATGGCCCAGCCCCATGGGTATAATGGTAACTAAGATAGTTTTCCTCTGTATTGCTGTGCAATAAACCACCCTCAAAATTTAGTGACTTGATGCAACAGCCATCTTTCCATACTTCGTAATTCAGGAATTTGGGTAGGGCACAGCTGGGAGATACTTGTCACTGAGAGAGATCACTCAGCAGTATTCAGCTGGCCTGGTGGGCCCACCACAGCCTCACTCATATGTTTGCTGCCTTGGCAGGAATGGCTGAAGGACTAGGCTCAGCTGGCCCTGTCAACCAGAGCACCTACATGTGGCCTTACCAACAGAATGGTCTCAGGGTGATTGGATTTCTTTGGTGGCACTGCAGGGCTCCAAGAACTAGTATTCTAGTGACCCAGGTGGAAGATGCGTGGCCTTTTATGACCCAGCCTCCGATGTCCCTGAATGTCACTTGCTCTGCATTCTCTTGGTCAAGCAAGACAGCAAAGGTCAACCCAGATTCAAAGTGAGGTGGTTAGGTTCCAGTTCTTAGTGAAAGAAATCGCAACGACTTGGCAGCCATCTTTAACATCATGGACAGAACTGCTCTCCCTGAAGGGATTTATGTATCTTTGGAGCTGGAAGCAGACTTGCCAACAAATAATCCAGAGACCCAGGCCGCCTTGAGAAAATGACTAGAAAGTCTATTGAGTTGTATAGTGAATACCCTTTCGTGAGTAAACAGCAGAGGGTCTGGGGTTGTTCCCTTGTGCTCTCCTGGAGGCTTCCTATGACCACACCAATAATCTCTTGCTCAGCATTCCACATCACACCAGCAAACAACCAAGTCTGTTGGCTAACACATACTCGCAAGGAACAGTGCCCTGCCATGTGTCTGATCACAGCTGCTTCCATCATTCTGATTGGCTAAACCATAAGAGACTCTTAACTCTAGGGAACAAACTGAGGGTTGCTGGAGGGGAGGTGGGCAGGAGGATGGAGTAACTGGGTGATGGGCATCGAGGTGGGAACTTGATGTAATGAGCACTGGGTGTTATATGCAACTGATGAATCACGAAAGTCTACCCCTGAAACTGATAAGACACTGTATGTTAACTAGAATTTAAGTAAAATAAAATTAAAATAAAAAAATCCAATTGTTTGATTGAACAGAGGATTTACTAAGTAATTACTAACTAGGTATGTCCGGTCAGAATATTGGCGTTGTTGTTCCATCTACTGGGACAGTTCCCCCTCTTCTTTATTTTGCTAATTTTTACTTTTTCTTTAGAAATCATTGTGAGGACTCTCTCTTCCAGGAAAACTTTTCCTGACCACCATCATCCCAACTGGACTCAAATGCCTTGCTTCAGACTCCCTTAGCCATCCCTTCCCCTAGCCTATCTCCATCATTACTATACTTACTGTATTTTATTGTAATCCTTGATTATTAACTTTGCTACTGCCCCCCCCCAAACAGAGATGTATTGTTAATGCAGCAGACATGCTTAGAATGGGAATGTCAGCTAAATATCAGGTCTTCTCTGAGGGAGCTACAGATACTGGGGTGATTCAGACTGATATAGTCACCCCCTGCATACACGGGGCTCCCAGATAAAGGCAGATATTGAAAGCATCATCACAAATGCATTGAGTGTTCCCCAAAATGCCCAACTCTGGGTCACACAAGTAATGATAGGGACTGTTCCATTGACCCTGTTGTTGCTATGAGACCTGGCATAGAATAGAAAGTAGTACCTTAGTAAATGTTTATTAAGTGCATGAGTGAGTGTTATTAGTACATTAGTTAAATATGTAGATAAAGTTATATGAGCACAGTGTCATTTTTCTTATTGTTAGAACCCCCCCCCTAAGATTTTCCCAGGCTGGGCCACGATTCCTTTCTTTAAGAAACAGGGGGGACAGAGCCAACGTCTGGGCCTAGTCCACCCCCTTTCCTGCCAGCCAGATTATGCTTGCCTCTGCACATCCCTGGCTCAGTCTGAAGTCTGGGGCTGCAGTGTGGTACTCCTTACACCAAGGTTTGGTTTTATTCCTTGTTAACCTTGTTAACCTTTGACTTCAGCTATCATGACCCTGTTGATGGATGAACCTTAGTTTACTGCTGCCCATGTCTTATCCCTTGGAATAATTTGTGGTAGCCCTTGACAGGGGACCATATGACCTAAACCTGTTCTGAACAGACACACTTGCCCTCTACCACCTTCTGGTGGACTTAGATGAAACTGTGTTGATCTTTTCTGGGAGGCTTTCCTTCCAGAATTGGCTTTCCCTGCTAAGAATATGACATCTAGATCCAGGTTCTTAGAATAAAAAAGGCACAGTTTTTGGAATCAGACATAATCAGCTTTGAAGAGACTCTTCTACTTGCTAGTTATATCCCTCTGAGCCTAATTTTGTCATCTGTAAAAATGGGGTTGTGTTGTTTTAAGTGTAGTCTGCCATGTAATTGCTGAGAAAATGGTAGTTCCCTCCCATGTTCTATCATGGTGTATTGACTTTTGCATTCAAAACAGACATTACTGACGCCTTTCCCTTCAATATGTCTTTTATTTTAGGACATTTCCCTAGATGGTGATGCTGATTTTCTTCTAGGGCCAGTCTTGACCACACCATTACCAGAGTTTCTGGACTCTGGTCACATGGTATACACTGTTATTTGTCACCAAGATGGGATTGAGTCATCATGTAGACATAAGTGGCCATCACCTTAAAGGCCCATTGTTACAATAGATTTTTAGAAAATTTTATCAGATCTTTTGCAAGAACATATGCTTAATGTATACTAAGGAACCCAAATACCAAGTGGTCCATATTAGGGTTTTCCAGAGAAACAGAAGCAATAGGAGAAATTCCACTATCTGCCATCTGCAAGCCAGAGACCTGCTCAAGCCAGTAGTATAGTTTGAAGACCTCTGAACCAGAAAGCCAATGGTATGGATTCCAGTCTGAGTCTAAAGGGGTGAAAACCAGGAGTGTCAAAAGCAGAAGACTGATGTCCTAGCTCCGTTAGTCATACAGAGATCAAATTCAAGGTTCCTCTGCCTTTTTATTGTATTCAGGGCCTCAATGGATTGGATGATGCCCATTCACATTGGGAAAAACCATTTGCTTTACTCAGTCTACCAATTCAAATGCTAATCTCTCCCAGAAACACCCTCATAGACACACCCAGAAATAAGGTTTAATCCGATATCTGGTTATCCTATGGCCCAGTCAGTCTGACACATAAAATTAACCATCACACTGCCAAAAAACCTTGCTTGCTACCTGCCTCACCTTTTGCCCAGCCAGGTATCCCCAGTTACACCTGTAGGCATTCAAATCAAGCTTGCTTAGAATTAATTTTCAGTAACATATGTAGGGGATAAATATAGGTGCCTGCAATTTGGGCAGGATCAGGGTCAAGGTCTTAGGTCAGGACAGCCTTGCTGGTCTTCTGGCCCTTGAGTGTCTTGTGCTATTCCTGCAGCATTTTCACTATTCACAATTGCTGATTTGTCTCCTTTTTATATGTACTTTTTGGGGGGGGGGGTAAAATAAGACACACATAATAAAAATGCAAATAAAATAAGTGTATTCAGTGAAATGCAAGCCGTCCTCTCCTAGATGATCCTGTGTCCCCTGGTTGCCTCCTCCAGATGTAATTCCTACAACCTTGTGGCTCCCTCTAGAGTGTATCTGTATACTCATAAGTATAAATGTAATACTTGTGTGGTCTTAGGGCTTCCCATCTGGCTCTGCCCACCAGTCTGTGTGTCCTTTTGTGTTCTGGTCATTTCTCTGGAACAAGCCTTCTCTGCTTCCCTGTCGTGACTTCATCATTCTCTACTTTTCACCTGCTCTCTACCTGCTGCCCTGACCTGCTAAGACCTTGATCTGGAAGAGGAAGAAGTAGAATATATCATTTAGAAAGACAAAAGCATTTCTAGTTTCTATTTCCATTCTATATTGTCTAACCCTGCAAAATTAAATTACGCCTGTTCATCTGCTACTGACTCGCTGTATTCCATGAGAAAGCCATTTGCATTTTTCTTCACAACAACATCTTTCTCTTCAGGATGCTGTGGCAACTAATGTTTTAAAATTCTCAGAAAAAGTCATAATAATAAAACCTTCCCATCATAAGCATCTAAAAATTGAATTGAGACCAAAGCATAGAGAAGTATTATTAAAGAAGCTAAATAGTTTACAAACTCAGCAATGCCACATTGAAGATTGAATCCAGTAGATTGGGAATTCATTTAGGGCACATTTGCATTCTGTGTTTCCAGACATGGCCACATACACAGTTCACCAAATGCATCTCCCCAAAGTAAGATACAGTGAGGTATTTAGAAAATGGTAGCATCACACAGATAGAGGAACAACTGATTCTGGGGAGGTGATAAAAGCCTACAGAACATTGGGCTAGACTTTGAAGGATGAATGGGAGCTTTTCAGTTGGACAGGAGTGGAGAAGGGCATTCTAAGCGGAGTGAAAAATATGAGAAGAGTGCAGAATCGCAAAAGGTTCCTGGGATAGCCTGACAATGGGGACAGTCCATTTTGACTAAGGCATGGAATGTGTAGCTGGAAAGACAAGCTAAAGACAGGCTTTGGAAGACTTACATTCTATGCTAAGAAATTTTGATATTTTTTTACAAAATAATAGGAGGGCACTGGAAAGTTCAATGAAGAAGTGATGTTACCAAATGTTTATTTTAGGTTATTCTGTCAGCGGTGTGCAAATTGGATGGAGGGAGAGACACTGGAAGCTGGAATACCAGTTAACGGCTGTTTCATTAGTCCCAAATGAGAAAGGATGGGGGCTTGAACTAGGGCAAGAACAATGGGGAGAGGGAGAAAGGATACCATTTAGATGACCTGTCTGACTGATTAGTATTTGGAGTGGGTAGGGAGGGAGAGTGGAGGAAATGAGAGGATGGAGGAGGGGGAGTGAGGGTGGAAATGAGCCATAGAATTTCAGAGTTGAAGGAGCCTCAAATATCAGCTAGCCTAGGCTAAGTACGTTTGAATGCATCCCTACAAGTGGTATTCTAGCCTGTTCTTTGAGTACCTCCAGTGTCAAAGTGCTCATTTTATCTCAAGGCAGCCTACTTCATCTTCAGGTTGCTCTATTAGAAAGATAGGCTTCTTTAGGCTGTACCAAAATCTATCAACTGGTGTCTCCTACTGCTCAGTCCTAGATTAAAGTCCTCAGGGCCACACAGGCCAAGGCGAATCCTTTGTCAATGTGAAAGCTCTTTACATACTTAAAAGCGGATTTCTTATGCTGCTATGTCTTCTCCTGTCTACAGTAAACATTTAATGTTCCTTCAGCTGATCATCAAATTACATTGTTTCCTATCTGCATGTCATCTGTGAGGGCACAAAAGACTTCCTATGGAGTAAAATGTGTCACTTCCTTTTCTTGTGGCTCTTTATTGGTTTAGACAAATTGATGTATATGAAAGGAACCTCAAAATAAAAGCAACCTGCAGGGTGCCTGGGTGGCTCAAATGGTTAAGTGTCCGACTCTTCATTTCAGCTGAGATCATGATCTCAGGGTCTTGAGACTAAGCCCTGGCTCAGACTCCATGCTGGGTGTGGAGTCTGCTTGGAATTCTTTCTCTCCCTTGCCCTCTGCCCTTCCCCCACCCCACAGTGCTTGTATGCATGTGTGTGCATGTGCACATTCATGCTCTCTTTTAAAAAAAAAAAGCAACTTAGAAAGGAATCATGTGGAAGTATTTGAGAATGAGATAGTAAAGACCAGTTTGATAACAGAATTTTAGAAGCTTAAGCCCTGAATCAATGAAGACTGGTAGTGATACCATTAACATGGATGTCAGAGAACTGGAGATGATTTGCAGAATGACAGTGTTAGGAAACCATACATTCTGGGGTAGGAGAAGCTTTTAGAGATCAGCTGGTATAAGTTCATCATTCTACAGATGGGAAGACTGAGGTTCAAAGAAGCAAGGGACATGCCCAATGCCCCACAGCTAATAAGTGGCAGCGCAAAAACTAACCTAGGTCTCCTGATTCCCAGTTCAGTGCTTTTCTCCTACACTAGGTGTTTCCTTAAGTTGGGACACAAGTAAGAGCCATCTTGAAAAGGATACCCTTTGATTACCTTCTCTCTGATCACTATCGGCAAATTCTAATTCACTCTGAAATATATTTCAAATGGTATGGAGTTATATGAGAAAGTATTTAAGACTCTTGAATTGCTCTCCAAAGCACCCCTGCCATATTCACCAAAGACAGCAGTTCATGTTATTTGGCCTTTTGAATGGACATGGATATCAGTGAGGATAAGTCCCCAGTATTGCAAGGAGTCTGTCTACTGAATGTCTAAATGATATGGGAATGTTGATAAGACATTTAGAAATAGAAATGGGAATACTAGCCAATAATGCATATTATTATGTGATGAAACACTGATGCCAGGTAATCATATTATTGCAAAATCAGTATAAATAGAAATTCAGAATGGTAGAATTCCTCCTGACATGTGGGCAGTGTACATGAGTTTTCAAGTGTTGGAAATGGGAGCTATTGCTAAGATTCTGGGGTATTGGAGACATGAAACATGACCTGAAGGCATTCTGGATATTTTCTATTAAAAAAAAAAAAAGAATGCCAGTTTCTGCCGATCTCCAGATTTCATATTTATATAGCCCCCAAAAGGTTACAGTAGCAGACCTCCCTTGAATCTAGATCCATCTCTAGCTGAGGGCTTCCAGGTGGAAACCATAGCAACTGAGATGAGCCACTGGCCTTCTGTGAAGATGATCCAGGCCTGGTGCTGGCTCCAGGAAGGATGTCCAGAGCATTGTGAGGATTTACCAGTGTGGCCAGATAAAAGTCTTCCAGCTTAAAGGCAGAGTCACTTATCATCATTGTCTGCCAGCCCGAAATAAATCAATGTGGCACAGTGTGTGAGCTCTATAGTCATTTTACCAGAAACCAATACATTTTAGTCAGTCAGGGGTGCATCTGCTCCCAAATGTTCAGAGAAAGGAGGGATCATTTTGAGAACATGCTTCTGTCAGGGATATGCTATATATAGTCTGCTATCAGAAATTCTTTACTAGGAAGTATCCATGACCAATTTGCTTAGATATCAATGGAACAATCTCAGTAGGTGTGTATGAATGATTTTTTAGAAAACCCCACTTAAACTCAAATACAGATTGTATTTTCAGAAAATGTGTGCCCATAAAACATATAAAATTTGAAGAGAATATGAACATTTAAAAGGATTATAGGAAACCTGCTAAATGCCCTTAAAAATGGGCCTAGTTGTACATTCCAATCCTATAAGATAGCCTGCCATTAAAAATCTATACCATAATTTATATGATAATGCTTTTATTGTCACAACTTTGGAAATGCTCCATCATGTATATTTATAATGGTCCATAAATGTTCAAGATAACATTTGGAGACCAAGTCACTATTCACAGTAAAGGAAATAGAGGGGTTAGAACCCATTTAATGAGCTCTGTGTCTTGACTTGAGAAACCTGCCTTAGAAACATCTCTTGAAAAGCAAGCAAAAGAAGCCCTCAAATAATAGGAGTTCAAAATGCAACTTCAAAAATGAGAAGGTGTGGAGCCTAAAATGAGCACTCCATTTGAAAGCCTGCATTTTGTCCAAAGAGTCCAAGAACCCGCAAAGGCTGTGTTTGTAGATGGAATTGACACTCAAGCATCCAGCTACAATAGGCATCAAAATTCTGAGTGAGAAAATGATAGTTTTAGCATATGAACATATCCTGATGACATAACTCCCAGTCATAGACCTGGAGCGGCCTGCATCATCAAGTCAGTACCTTGGGACTCATGGCCACAGTTATAGTGGTATTAGTTGGAGAGTCAGTCTATTGTTTAGCCCAGACTAGCTAAGCGGCTTTGCCCTTGGGAGGGGATGGGAGACAAAATGACCGTTTTGCTCCCATTTTCCTTGTCCTATGTTAGAAACAAAGCACAAAGTGGGCTGGGATTAGTGTTAGCTTTGCTCACAGATGCTGAATTCTGATTTAACCAGATGCTATAACTATAGCAACAGGGAAATATTGGAATTTTGAGTTTAACATCCTAGTGAAATTTACTAAATATAGCACACTTTGTGGTGGGGTGCATATTGCAGGTATTTCCTTTATTTTTCAAATAACAAAGACAGTTGGGAAGTTCCAAGAACTTTGGAAGGAAAGTTAATTTATCATTAATGATGGCTGCTGAAGTTTCCCAACCCCATGATCTACATCTATAAATGTGTGTTTTGAAGCCAAATGAGATAAACTACCTTGATTGTCCAAGGCATGGATGGAAATTGGGCTATCATAAAGCTGTTTTCAGATTTGCATAGGTGAATATTCAAGAATATTCATCTTGGGGTTTAGTGAGAGTAAGAACACCTAAGTCCCAGACTTTGTTACCAAATCATTATGTGATCTTGGACAGGTCTCTAAAGGGACATTGGGTCTCAGGTTCTCCACTTTTCAGTGCTTGGGAGCTGAACTCTTCCAGCTCTCCCATTCTAGGATTCTGGAACATTTAGGGTTATGTTTCTCCCTGCTTTGGCTCTGGAGATACTTACTGGTATCTTGTGGAATGAGAAAGAAAGACCCACATCCCAGAAGTGAATCAGAGAGGTGGTGACATGTACAGCTGGTTTCCTTACAGGTTTCCTTCTGGTTAGGAAGGTTCTCTCTAAATAAACTCCACAAGCCCTCTAAGGGGACTGATAATTGGCTTCATGTTTCCTCAGTCCTCCTTTACGCACAGATGGGCCTAGGTGGCCTCCAGATAGGGGTCATCATCGCACTCCACTCCATTTAGCAAGGCTCTGGACCCCATCCTGTCCATAGTCAAGGGATATTTAAAGTGTCCAGGTCACTGAGGCAGGGTGGCTGTGTGTTCTTCTCAGATTCTGTGCCTTGATCCTAATAAATAAATTATTAATACTTTCCTATGACCAACCCCTTGCCTTATTCCATGTCTGTTACCATCTCTCTTTTACCAGAGAGCCTGAGTCCCTCCCTGCCTTAGCTTCATACTTATGTCATCCTTTGAAGACTGGAATTCTTTTGCTTTTTTCAGTCTTCTTCAGCCTGGCCACTGCCAGAACTGTCTGGATTTGCCCATCAGCCTATCTGCAGAGGTCTCTGTCTATGACTTGTACCTGAGAGTCCATGATGCCTTCTAGCCTACTGTCCAGCATAACCCCTTGTTGCTTACTGCTGGCCTTCACTAAAGCTCCTGCTGCCTTGCCTGGACCTATGTCTACTGTTTATTACCAGACCTTCTTAAGATATGTTCTATTTGCTTTGTGGGGACATTGCTGTGGGACTCACTTCTGATGCTCCCTGACACTGATTATTAGCCTCTACTTTTCATATCTCACTGGAGACCCCACCCTCAAAGCCTTCCTGGGCCTGCCTGGTCTCTGGGTTCTGGAGTTCCATTGGGCTGGTCTATCCCAAACCCAGCCAGTTTCCAGTCATTACTTATAAAGTCTATATGTCATTTCTTGGGCCACGTTGTCCTATCTGGGCCCATTCCTCAGTTCACAAAGCCAAGTTCCATTCCTCAGGATGGAAGCTACCATGTCCAGACTCACCCACTCTGTTCCAGTTAACAAACAGCCTCGCAAAACTTTGAGGTCAATGACTTTATAGGCTAAATCCAAGTTAAAAATTCTAAGATGAACAATGAAAAAAATTTCTGTATCTTTGCAGCCTACAGTAGGGAGAGGGGGTACTGTTTGGAATTTTTGAGCCAGCAAGAGGTCATTAGTTAAAAGGTGAAAAATGCCTTTATGATCTTTTTAGAAATAAAGTTGCATGTGAGTCTAAGGTGGCATTGTTATTGTTATAAATAGCCTGGTAGTATTCAGTTCCTTGCAAAGTTGCTTCTAGCCTAATGAAATAACCCAGAGTCCTGGCCCCAATAGCAGGGATATATGTATTGGTTAGCTATGTATCCTTGTGCTGAGGACTTACTCTTTCTGAACCTCAAGTTCATCATCTGCCAAATGAGGCTTTGTGGAAATAGTATATCTGATTATTTATAAGCTCTCAAGGTAGTATCAAGAATAGCAATTAGTGAATAGTGGATGTGAAAGTGTTTTAAGAACTGTGATGCATCATACAGATTATCTGGTCTTTTTTCCCAGATAGGTGGGGGCCACAGACATGGAACCTCTTGTCTAGTATTGGTGGACAGCAAAGATTGGGATCAGTGCCCTGAGGGAATAGCAGATCAGGAATAAGGCATATGGCCTGACATGGAGCCAGATGAAACTAGGGAGACAGTACACAAAGCCAAGTGTTTTGGGGAGCCAGCAGAGCTGATGCATGGGGAGTTTAAAGGAGAGGAATTTCCTGAGTGGAGAGGAATTTCCTGAGCTAGAGTTAAGAGCTACTGACTTCTTTTTGTTTGGTGCCTGCTGTTGCTGATCTAACAGCTGAGATTGAAGCTATTTTGGAAGAAGTTAATAGGGTAGAGGAAGAGCAGACCAAATGTGAGGGACTATTCTTACAAGTACTGGCAGGATTTAGGGGACAGCACAAAGGGTACAAGGCCAGTATCAGCTAGCTCAAGGTAAACCCAGTTTAAAGGAGAATAGTCAGTAGCCTAGGTAAGCAGCCACAGCAAGCCATATTTGGACACTGTAATGATAATTTTATGTGTCAGCCTGGCTAGGCTATGGTGTCCAGTTGTTTGGTCAAACACTGGTCTAGACATTGCTATGAAGGTATTGTTTTAGATGTGATTTACATCAGTTGACTTTGAGGAAAGCAAATTACCTTCCATAATGTGAGTGGGTCTCATCTAATCAGTTGAAAACCTTAAACTCAAAGACCAGGGTTTCCCAAAGAGGAAGGAATTTTGGCCTCAAAACTATCACATGGAAACCCTTCCTGAGTTTCCAACCTGCCGGGCCTGCCCTGAAGATGTTGGATTCAAGACCACAGTATCAGTTCTCACCTGAATTGTAGCCTGTGCTACAAATTTCAGACTTGTCAGCCCCCACAATTACATGAACCAATTCCTTAAAATAAATCTCTCTCCCTTGCCCTCTCTCTCTTTCTCTCATGCCATTATATATATAGTATACATAATGGTATGTGTACATGTATTTCTATATACATGTATATATCTATATATGTATATTCTATATGTATGTGTGTATACACATCAATGTCTGCATCTACATCTATATACATCCTTTTGGTTCTGGTCCTCTGGAGGACCCTGACTGAAACAGATACCATGAAGATGGCAGTATAGCTTAGAGCAGAGACAACTGAAGCATCATGGACGGCCTGGAGTGAGTTGTTGTTATAAGTTCTTTTCCTGAAGTTGTCGGTCAGTTACACAGTATTAACTGAGTCTCTACTGTGTCTACAAAGAGCCTCTTTTGTGCCATAGAGGTTGGCTGGTACAATGCCTATCAACTCAGATCCCTGAAAGGTCAACCCAGAACCTGAGAGAAAGGCCCTCACTTTTTTTGTCAAAGAAGCTTTATTCCTGAGGAGAGCACTGAAGGCTGATCATCCTCCACTGGGGGATCTGACTAGAGAGGGCCTCCAGCTCTGTTACATTGATAATGGGGTTACAAAGGACTTCTATGGGTCCTCTCATTCAGACTTAATAGAGTCAATGCCATATAAAATTAGTGCTTATTTGGTCTAGCTCCTCATTGCACAGATGGAGAGTGTAAGCCTAAGAGGGGAAGAGCCTTTTCCCCAGGCCACACAGCAAGTTGATGGCACAGCCAGGCCTAGCATTTAGATCTCTAGACAATAACTAAGGAAGAAAAGAAAGGAGAAGGAAAGAGAAAGGTTGTTTGATAAAGAGAAGTCTGGATTCCCATTGTGCTTTTTCTGTGGGCCATTTGGTGAGTAATTGTCCAAAATTTAGGCGGCATCCTATTTTTCACAGCTTGATAGAAGGGAAAAAAGAAGAGTCTGAAAAGTAAAGTGAAATAAAATAGAAAACATATTTATAAGGGCCCTCACTGCTAAATCACAAAATTGAAGATGACCGGTATAAATGGGTTTCATTGAAGACCAAATTAGCTTTCCCATGGGCTTCTCTAATGGCAAGAAAGCTACTGTACTCAAGGCAAGTACCTTACTGCACTGGCCCAAAGAATGTTTGCCCTTGTTAAAGGTATATTTTGATTGCTGCTGGATCAGTGCTCCCTATTTCTTCCTACATTTGCTCAGGAATTTGTTTATCTTCCACGAGCATACTAAATTGAATTGATCAATGAAAATGACATATGTATTCATTTGTTCTAACTTGACTCTGATGGCTTCATCCATTCAACTTTCAGTGAAATTATAATTCTTAAGGAGGGCACGTATTGCATGGAGCATTGGGTGTGGTGCATAAACAATGAATTTTGGAACACAGAAAATAAAATAAAATAAAATTTAAATATATATATTATATATATATAAAAATTTAAAAACATGCTGGCAATTCATAATTACTTTGGAATGCATCAAGATGAATCAGTAAAGGTGACTGTCTTTCCTTTGCATTGAGTATCACTGGTTTGTGCCTGTGTTTTCCAGTTAGGATTTATTAGTGTTAATCTTTATACATCATTCAAAGTGTTAGGATTTATATGGCAGAATATAGTCTGCACAAGGCCTTCTAGGAGAGTGGATGACCTAATAGGGTTTTCCATCTTTAATTTCTACTGTTCTTTGTAGAAATACATTTCATAATAAACTTTCATATGTGGGAAAGCAGTGTTCAAATAGCATATATTATTGCCAATATGGGATGTTTTGCTACACTTTCTATGGAGTCCCTCGGCTCTTCACTGAAATGCATCCTCATGGCAAAGCATCTTTTGTGGCCAGGAGGATATTAACCTCTGTTCTGCCCCTTCCCTGTTTGCAGTACAGCACAGCTTTGATCACCTCTTTCAGGAACCTTTTGTTACACCCTCTCCTGGATCTGCAGACAGTATTTGCAAAAAGCACATTGGAATCTTGGCCAACAGGAGCCACTGGGGTGGGGAAGGTATTCATCAGCTCTTTCATTTGGTGGCTTTTCTTCTGTTTTACTCCTTTGAGGTAGTGAAACCTGCTCCAAGTTGCTTCTATGAGCTCTGTATTCGCCCCTTTTCTCTTTATCTCCTTTTCTCCCATCTCACAGATCAACTGATGGGGGCGATTGAGTAACTGATATCAATTCATTCAAACATTTATTAAGTCCTACTATGTGCAAAACAGCATGTAATATTTTGAGTTTTCCAAGGTACTCTTCTCCAATGGTAGTGTTCCTTTTTAAATTATAAAAGCAATACATATTCATAGTAAAAATACAAACACTATAGAAGGGTGTAAAATGAAAAGAAGGGCACCTTCAAGGTCCTAGTTTCATTCCTTTGGCATAATCATCAGCAATAAATTCTTATTTGTCCTTCCAGAACTTTTCTATGGATATAATAGTGTATATTATATATATATATATATATATCCAGATATATAGATATAGATATAGATATATAAGCATTCATGTTTTTTTTTTCAGGAAACACTGATTGGAGCATGTTAGCAACAGTTTTGTAAGTCCACTTCTGTGTACATCTTGGTCTGCTTTCCATGTTAGCACATGCAGTCTTGCTGATTCCCTTTAAGGCTGCATGGTTGAAACATAACTTTAGGCAAGTACTGAGGTTTTGATGAATTTTCTACAGAGTGCACTAAAGTTGGCCAATGTTGAATGTATAAACTCAGTTTTCATTCACTGCCTTCTGGTTTCTTTTACCTTCTCTATACTTGGAGGCATTAGCCATTCTGGATACTGTCACTTGAGGATTCCAGTGGCTTGCAAATGTTTTGAGGAAATCAAAAATAGCTTGATCAGTTTTCCTCCCCACACATCATGCATCTATTCTGGCCTTGGACCACACTCAAGGCAGCTCCCAAACCAGTCTCTAGAGCTTATCCCAATACTTGATGACGGCTTCTTTTCTCCCTTTCATGAGATTTCTCCTTTGGCTGCAGCCTATATTTTCTGATCTGGCCTTACTGGCTACAGACTTCTTGCTTATTTAGCTATGTTCTGTCCTCATGAGTTTTCATGTGCCCATGTGCGATGTGACTCCTCCCTCAAAGACCTGCTAATTCTAGCTCACCCTTATTTGATCCTTTATTGTACATTAGACATGTGTGCCTCACTTCCTTTAATCACCTCAGCAAACCCATGAGGGCTGTGTGGTACAATTATCCCTCAATGGTAGATGAGGCACAGAAAGGCTAAGGACATTGTCCAAGGTCACACAACTAATAGGTGGAAGAGCTAGAATTTGAACCTGGGTTTATCTGATCCTAGAAGCCGTGCTTTTAACCAGCACATGGACTGCCTCCCTTAAGTCAGCAAGTGTTTCCTAGCTAGCCAATCATACAGAGCAGCCTTCGCCTTTCTGTCAGCCTGTGGTTCTCTCAGGGCAAGCCACAACAGCAGCTCCCTAAGTATATGCTGCATCCAGGCTCTGTGCAAGAAGGTGGTGCTGAGCTCTCTCAAGCTGGAAGAGCATTTTCTTACAAACTAAACCATGAGAGAGATCTTGGGTGGGAAGAAGTGCTTCCTGCTTATAATGTATGCTGAAGAGGGATTCCCACATTATGAAGCCTCACAGTTTTTCCTGTGTGATATTGTTATAAGACCTCAGGCTGAATTGGTAGCTGTTGGGCATTTTTGTTTAATGTCTTCTGGCTCCACTTTAGTTACAGGCATAGGCTTGCAACTCCTACTTTGACCCCAAATCCCAATATACAAAGAGGAAGAATCTTTTAGTTTTCAAATCAGTTTCCCTATCAATGCTGCCCACCTTGGGTGTTGCCTCTTTGAGTTCAGATTTGAATTCAGAAGGTACATGGCAACTAGGAGAGGAATTCTGTTCTGGACTCCTTTTGGTGGTCTCCATTCCTGATTCTCTCAAACTTTTGGGAATTTAGAATCTGGGTGTGGTCATGGCCCAGACACTGAACTGAGCATTTCTACATTCCATGAAATCCAAAAGAAAGGTGGTTCTAGATGTCAGGTAAATGCCTTCTATTTCTTCACTATCTGGTAGAAGTTAAATGGCAGGAAGAGTGTTTCCAGGTTTTTAGTTTTATTTTATTCACAGCACTGGAAAATAAACCTTAAAATCTGCAAAGAGAAAAACCAAACCAATAGCAATTGCTCTGGAATTTTGGGATTTTTCAATAATAAATATCTAGATGGTGTGTTTATTTCAGTTCCAATCCAATTCAGTTTAACAAATATTTGTGGAATGCCTGCTGTGAAAAAGATAAAGAATGAATAAGACATGGCTCTCACCCTACAGGAGTTCACAGTCTAACAGGGAATCAACATGTACACTGTTAATTGTTATGCATGGAAGACAATAATAAAGGTACATACAGAAGTTTAAATAAGGTGCTATGGGAGTATTAGAGGAAAGAAAAGTTTAGGTAGGGAATCTGGAAAGATTATGTTTGGAAAAAGAAGCTTTCAAGCTTGGTCTTAAAGGATTGGTGAGACTATTATAGGAAGACATTGAGGTGAAAGATCATTTAGGCCAAGGAACCACATACCTCACAGGTGTGAAAGCCCAGGGAATAGCGATTGGTCTGGTAGGCTGGAGAGAAGTATGAAATAAAACTGGAGAGGTGAGTCTGCCCCAGTTTATGAGAGCCCTGATACTAAGCTAAGCGTTTGGACTTGTTTTGCAGACTAAAAGAGTCTTAGGTTACCACCCCCCCCCTCAATCATAAAGGAATCTTTTCCCTATTATCACAGCCTCTGGGTATCTTTGTTATAATTACAGTCATATGTATTTGATGAAGATTCTCTACATGAGAAATAGTTGACTTTAGAAAACACACCACATGGGATTGATTTAAACAGCTCCAACATATCAATAATGCATTTAATTTATTTTTCTCCCCAGTAGTATATGTAACTACATGTACTTTGATTATATTGACTAAAATTACAATCCATGTTGATATAACCGAAGGATGGTTATCCTTGATCTGGGTGGTGTTGTGTTTGAAATTTATCCTACTCTGTCATTGGTTCCACTCACTGTGCGTATACCAAACCAGTTCTAGCTATTCCATCAGATTTTTCTTTTTACTAGCTCTATTTATTGTCTTTTTCTGGTATTCCTATTAGAATGTCAGATTAAATTATATCAGATGGTTCTCTCTCTAAGATATGTTCACTTTGCTTCATCCTCTTTTACCATTCGCTCTTCATCCTATCACAAACAGGAATTAGCTTCGTTTGGCATGATTTGTGTTTGAAGAATCCATATTGACTACTGTTTATCACTTGGGTTTCCCCTAGGTACTCATAAATGACTGCCTTAATAATTGTCCTCACAGCTTACCAGATATTGAAATTAAATTTATGAGTTTAATTCTCTGAGTTCCCTGGGGATTATTTTTTTAAAGAAAAATGGAACAAGGCAGTTTCATGACTCATAGCAACTCTAACATAATAAACCAGTGTGAGAAAGAAAAACATTTTGCAGGGAAACAAATTTCAATTTTAGCCTTCCAAATGATTATTATAAAAATTAACAAATAATAAGATTTTTCTGAAAGAGTAAAACATCCTGTGTTCTTTAAAACTATTTATTTATTGCACTCACACATATTTTTAAGGACTATAACAGATGCCTAGAAAATGTTAATCCACTAGTTTATAGTCCTCACTTTGTGCTGGCAACTGGAAATTTGGTCTTTTTATATTCAAATTGTTGCACACTTGAAAAATAGCCCAATAATGGCACGTTTTAAAAGGTTATTTTGTAAGTACTGTTGGTCGGACATATGCTAAAGTACTGTTTCAGGTTGCTAAGGCAACCTGCTTGCCACAATTGTGGTTAACTATTTACAATTTAACAATAATGTACTGACCTGAGTCTTACCTTCAATGAATGTAGTGCAGGTGCCCTGTGGGTAGGCTTTAGGTGGACTATAGCTGCCTCTTAATTTTTGCAAATGATTGGCAAGGGATGGAGGCACATTTGGTAGCAAACAGTCAGATGTCTTGAAAAGGATGGATATATAGAACATTGAACAATACCAAGAGATTTGGTGAAGTGTAATAGATTTCTATAGTTGCCCAGCCAAGAATCTGCTTGCAACTGAGCTAGGGATATGTGGAATAACTAGTTTACATCAGTCATGGAAGAGAAGTAATTGATTTTCTTTGATTGAAGCAGTTGGGATGCAGGGAATGAACAACCTGCTGATAGTACAGTCCCTTTTCTTAATGTTCCATTGGAAGGTGGTAAGACATCTTTTCCTTTCTGAGCCAGTACCATCCCCTTTCCAGTGACTTGGTCTAGAGGCAAATGATATTTAAAAGCTCTTTTGTTGTGTAATCTTTTTCATTAGGAATGGTGGATAATCTGAAAGCTGTATCAGCTTTGGGGCCTGCCATCACTATAATGCATAGGTTTTTGACTTATGTGAATGTTTTTATTTCAAAGACTGTCATCCGGGGTCATACAGCAACTGAACAATGAGAAAATACCCCCATTTTATAATCCTGATCTGAGATAATATTTAGGGTGAGAGAACACAGTTATCTACCAACCTGATTGCAAATCTGGCACACCATGGCCTCACTCTTTGCCAGTTTACTTCTGGAAGGGCAAGCCCGTGGTGAGCTCCTTAGAGTTTGTTAGTGGGAGGAAGCCTTTGGTTTCAGAAGAAAGTATTTGGGTGGCATTTTAAGAAGTCTTTTCATTTTCAAGAGAGTAGAAAGGTCTGCCTCTGAGCCTGTGGTACGATCTTTTCTCCGGATGAACACAATGACTGTCTGTCTCACATTTTTTTCTGATATTTGTTCTGCAAATCAGCTGCATGAGCCCCTGCCACTTTCCTGAATAAGCTTCCAGGCATTACCTGCATGCTGTGTTCCTGTGGAGGGATGGCAGTAATCTCTGCTAAGATAAACTGAAGCTTCTGTGGATAAAACGTAAATGCAGTGAAGTGTGTGTGGCTGTAAGATTTAATGCCTCTACAGGTAATTTTTTTGGAGGGGGGATCTGGCATTTAATCAAATCCAGAGTCATTATGTAAATTTAATCACCTTGCAACACACTAGTAATTTTATTATCTCCTTTTCATTTGACAGTGCTTAGATGCAAGTTGAGCTTGGAATTCCAGAGGTAGAACATTGTTGATTGGAGGCATATGAAAGAAAGTGTACTGTGGAAATGAGATAAAAAAAAACCACAAACCTTTATTCTTGCTATTGATTGTCATCTTTGTATGTGTACAGGTGTCCAACAAAGGGTTTCTAGAATAAAGTGCACCTGCTTAAGGTTTTCCACCTTTCTTAAATCCCTAGTGAATTGCAAAGAGCATGTTTTAAATGGACTATGTTAAATCTACTCTTGCCAAATGGAAAACTGACCTTTACACTGGATGAGATATGGTTCAAATTCTCACTAACATAGGGGTCTCCTTTACCTTGCACAGCCCATTTTGGCTTGATCTAAAATGATATCTGATGTTGGATTATTTATGTTATAAGGTCTATTTAAACTTGAAAACAGTATTTCCATTCATCAACACCAAATTTAATAGGTATTTAAAAGTCGCAATGGGAATGATGATCCTGGATATATGAATTATCCATTGCTACATCACTTTTTTTTTTCACATTAATCTTAGCTATTTTCTTCCTGCTTTTTTTAATAATTTTATTTTTTTATAAACATATATATATATATATTTTTTTTTTCCCCCAGGGGTACAGGTCTGTGAATCTCCACGTTTACAAACTTCACAGCACTCACCATAGCACATACCCTACCCAATGTCCATAACCCCCCCCACCCCCCTCTGCCCAGCAACCCTCAGTTTGTTTTGTGAGATTAAGAGTCACTTATGGTTTGTCTCCCTCCCAATCCCAACTTGTTTCATTTACTCTTCTCCTACCACATTAACCCCCCATGTTGCATCTCCTCTCCCTCATATCAGGGAGATCATATGATAGTTGTCTTTCTCCGATTGACTTATTTCGCTAAGCATGATACCCTCTAGTTCCATCCACGTCGTCGCAAATGGCAAGATTTCATTTCTTTTGATGGCTGCATAGTATTCCATTGTATATATATACCACATCTTCTTTATCCATTTGTCTGTTGATGGACATCTAGGTTCTTTCCATAGTTTGGCTATTGTAGACATTGCTGCTATAAACATTCGGGTGCACGTGCCCCTTCGGATCACTACGTTTGTATCTTTAGGGTAAATACCCAGCAGTGCAATTGCTGGGTCATAGGGTAGTTCTATTTTCAACATTTTGAGGAACCTCCATGCTGTTTTCCAGAGTGGTTGCACCAGCTTACATTCCCACCAACAGTGTAGGAGGGTTCCCCTCTCTCCGCATCCTCGCCAGCATCTGTCATTTCCGGACTTGTTAATTTTAGCCATTCTGACTGGTGTGAGGTGGTATCTCATTGTGGTTTTGATTTGTATTTCCCTGATGCCGAGTGATATGGAGCACTTTTTCATGTGTCTGTTGGCCATCTGGATGTCTTCTTTGCAGAAATGTCTGTTCATGTCTTCTGCCCATTTCTTGATGGGATTATTTGTTCTTTGGGTGTTGAGTTTGCTAAGTTCTTTATAGATTCTGGACACTAGCCCTTTATCTGATATGTCGTTTGCAAATATCTTCTCCCATTCTGTCATTTGTCTTTTGGTTTTGTGAACTGTTTCCTTTGCTGTGCAAAAGCTTTTGATCTTGATAAAATCCCAATAGTTCATTTTTTCCCTTGCTTCCCTTGCCTTTGGCGATGTTCCTAGGAAGATGTTGCTGCGGCTGAGGTCGAAGAGGTTGCTGCCTGTGTTCTCCTCAAGGATGTTGATGGATTCCTTTCTCACATTGAGGTCCTTCATCCATTTTGAGTCTATTTTCGTGTGTGGTGTAAGGAAATGATCCAATTTCATTTTTCTGCATGTGGCTGTCCAATTTTCCCAACACCATTTATTGAAGAGGCTGTCTTTTTTCCATTGGACATTCTTTCCTGCTTTGTCGAAGATTAGTTGACCATAGAGTTGAGGGTCTATTTCTGGGCTCTCTATTCTGTTCCATTGATCTATGTGTCTGTTTTTGTGCCAGTACCATGCTGTCTTGATGATGACAGCTTTGTAATAGAGCTTGAAGTCCGGAATTGTGATGCCACCAACTCTGGCTTTCTTTTTCAATATTCCTTTGGCTATTCGCGGTCTTTTCTGGTTCCATATAAATTTTAGGATTATTTGTTCCATTTCTTTGAAAAAAATGGATGGTACTTTGATAGGAATTGCATTAAATGTGTAGATTGCTTTAGGTAGCATAGACATTTTCACAATATTTATTCTTCCAATCCAGGAGCATGGAACATTTTTCCATTTCTTTGTGTCTTCCTCAATTTCTTTCATGAGTACTTTATAGTTTTCTGTGTATAGATTCTTAGTCTCTTTGGTTAGGTTTATTCCTAGGTATCTTATAGTTTTGGGTGCAATTGTAAATGGGATGGACTCCTTAATTTCTCTTTCTTCTGTCTTATTGTTGGTGTAGAGAAATGCGACTGATTTCTGTGCATTGATTTTATATCCTGACACATTACTGAATTCCTGTACAAGTTCTAGCAGTTTTGGAGTGGAGTCTTTTGGGTTTTCCACATGTAGTATCATATCATCTGCGAAGAGTGATAGTTTGACTTCTTCTTTGCCGATTTGGATGCCTTTAATTTCCTTTTGTTGTCTGATTGCTGAGGCTAGGACTTCTAGTACTATGTTGAATAGCAGTGGTGATAACGGACATCCCTGCCGTGTTCCTGACCTTAGCGGAAAAGCTTTCAGTTTTTCTCCATTGAGAATGATATTTGCGATGGGTTTTTCATAGATGGCTTTGATAATATTGAGGTATGTGCCCTCTATCCCTACACTTTGAAGAGTTTTGATCAGGAAGGGATGCTGTACTTTGTCAAATGCTTTTTCAGCATCTATGGAGAGTATCATATGGTTCCTGTTTTTTCTTTTATTAATGTGTTGTATCACATTGATTGATTTGCGGATGTTGAACCAACCTTGCAGCCCTGGAATAAATCCCACTTGGTCGTGGTGAATAATCCTTTTAATGTACTGTTGAATCCTATTGGCTAGTATTTTGGTGAGAATTTTTGCATCTGTGTTCATCAAGGATATTGGTCTGTAGTTCTCTTTTTTGATGGGATCCTTGTCTGGTTTGGGGATCAAGGTGAGGCTGGCCTCATAAAATGAGTTTGGAAGTTTTCCTTCCATTTCTATTTTTTGGAACAGTCTCAGGAGAATAGGAATTAGTTCTTCTTTAAATGTTTGGTAGAATTCCCCCGGGAAGCCGTCTGGCCCTGGGCTTTTGTTTGTTTGGAGATTTTTGATGACTGTTTCAATCTCCTTACTGGTTATGGGTCTGTTCAGGCTTTCTATTTCTTCCAGGTTCAGTTGTGGTAGTTTATATGTCTCTAGGAATGCATCCATTTCTTCCAGATTGTCAAATTTGTTGGCATAGAGTTGCTCATAATATGTTCTTATAATTGTCTGTATTTCTTTGGTGTTAGTTGTGATCTCTCCTCTTTCATTCATGATTTTATTTATTTGGGTCCTTTCTCTTCTCTTTTTGATAAGTCTGGCCAGGGGCTTATCAATCTTATTAATTCTTTCAAAGAACCAGCTCCTAGTTTCGTTGATTTGTTCTATTGTTTTTTTGGTTTCTATTTCATTGATTTCTGCTCTGATCTTTATGATTTCTCTTCTCCTGCTGGGTTTAGGGTTTCTTTCTTGTTCTTTCTCCAGCTCCTTTAGGTGTAGGGTTAGGTTGTACATCACTTTTTATACTATGAGGCTGAGGAAGAAAAAATCTGGTCAACTTGGATGTCCCAAAAGGCACTTGGGCTTTTTGACACTGTGATTCACACTAATGATCATGTCTTACTAAAAGTAATAAAGTTAAGTACTTTACCTGAAATCTAAAACATGAAACTAGAAAGGAGGCAAGGAGGAAGATAATGTGTTAAACTGACCTTCCTAAGGCAGAAGAAATGGCATTTTGGATATCTTTTCCTACTTCCATTTCTCTATTTTACTTTCCCTATTTTCTCTTACCTCCGAGTCTGAAAGAAGTTTGAGAATATCTGTTCTCTTTCAAAGACTCCATGAGCTTCCCCAATCATACATTGGAACATGGAGGCCCCTGGTCAGCCAGGAAGTCTCTTTCCTTTAATCACCTGATGTCTTGCCTGCCATATCTTGCAGGCGTGGAAGCCTCCAACTTAGGCAAATACCCCTAATTTGGTCTCAATTCAGATTACCAGGCTTCCCATACCTAGAGTGCTACTTATTCCAGCAAAAACTTTTTTCTTTATAAAAACCCTTACTAACTTCATGAATCATAACATTGTATCATAATGGGAAATCAAAATGGTATAATCTTGGATTAAGATCGAAGTGCCTTATTATCCAGTTTCCCATCTAACTTAATATTTGTTCTCTGTTTGCTATTGGTGCCTCAGTCTTCTAATCCTAAAATGGGGATAATAATTACTACCTCCCGTTAAGGGTTGGTATAAGGAATCAGTGAGACACTGGATGTGGAAGTAGCTAGAGGCCAAGAGCACATTCTCAGTGAGAGCAAGTTGAACCAGATAATGTTATGGATGGGGTATGAAGGGTTGATTTTAGAAAGTTCTGTATATATTAGATACAGGTCCTTTGTCAGGTACATGGTTTGAACATATTTTCTCACAGTCTGTAGCTTGTCTTTCTATTCTCTGTACAGTTTCTTTCACAGAACAAAACTTAAAGTTTTATGAAGTCCAATTTTATCAACTTTTTTGTATAGGTCATGCTTTTGGTATCATATCTAAGAACTCCACCTAACTCCAGGTCATAAAGATTTTCACCTGTGTTTTTTTTCCTAAAAATTTTATAGTTTTATGTTTACATTTGGATCACTTATCAATCTTGTTAATTTTTGTATGAGTTTTGAAGTTTAGGTCAAGGCTTGCCTATGGGTATAGAATTGTTTCAGCACCATTTATTGAAAATGATACCTTTTCTTCATTGGATTGCTTTTGTACCATTGTCTAAAATCAATTGGCCATATTTATGTGAATCTATTTCTGGACTCTGTTTCACTGATCTGTGGTTTCTTCCCTTTGCTGGTACCATACTGTGTTGATTAGTGCAGATTTATAGTAAGTCTTCTTTTTTGAGTTTTTATTTAAATTCTAATTAGCTAACGTATAGTATAACATTAGTTTCAGGTGTACAATATAGTGATTCGGCACTTCCATTACATCATTCAGTGCTCATCAAAATAAGTATACTCCTTAAACCCCATCATCTAGTTCACCCATCTCCCCCCACCTACCTCTCTGCTGGTAACCATCAGTTTGTTTTCTATAGTTAAGAGTCTGTTCCTTGGCTTGCCTCTCTCTCTCTCTTTTCCTCTTTGCTCATCTGTTTTGTTTCTTAAATTCCACATATAAGTGAAATCATATGGTACTTGTCTTTCTCTGACTGACTTATTTCACTTACCATAATACGCTCTAGCTCCATCCACATCATTGCAAATGTCAAGATTTTATTCTTCTCAATGGCTGAGTAATATTTCATTGTGTAGATATATACTACATGTTCTTTATCCATTCATCAGTCAATGCACATTTAGGCTCTTTCCATTGCTTCGCTATTGTTGATAACTGCTATAAACATTGGGGTGTATGTGCCCCTTTGAATCTGTATTTTTGTATCCTTTGGGTAAATAGCTAATAGTGTAATTGCTGATAATAGGGTAGTTCTATTTTTAACTTTTAAAGGAACCCCGTACTGTTTTCCAGAATGATTGCACCAGCTTGCATTCCTACCAGCAGTGTAGGAGGGTTTCCTTTTTTCCACATTGTCATCAACACCTGTTGTTTCTTCTGTTCTTAATTTTAGCAATTCTGACAGTTGTGAGGTGGTATCTCACTATGGTTTTGATTTGCATTTCCCTGATGATCAGTAATGTTGAGCATCTTTTGGTGTGTCTGATGGCCATCTGTATGTCTTCTTTGGAAAAATGTCAATTCCTGTCTTCTGCCCATTTTTAAATTGGATTATTTGTTTTTTGGCTATTGGGTTTGTTAAGTTCTTATAGACTTTGGATACTAACCCTTTACCAGATATGTCATTTGCAAATATCTTCTACCATTCCTTAGGTTGCCTTTTATATTGTTGATTGTTTCCTTTGCTGAGCAGAAGCGCTTTTTTTGTTTATTTGTTTGTTTTTAAAGCAGGCTCCATGCCCAACATGGGGCTTGAACTCACAACCCTGAAATCAAGACCTGAGATCAAAAGTTGGAAGCTCTACTGACAGATACCTAGGCACCCCTGTGCAGAAGTTTTTACTTTGATGAAGTCCCAATAGTTTATTTTAGATATATAGTAAATCCTAAAATCAGATAGTGTTATTCCTCCAACTGTATCCTTTTTTGAAAAATTGTTTTAGCTCTTTTTGTTCCTTTGCTTTTCAAATAAATTTTACAGTTCATTTACCTGAAAATTTAGGAAAAAGTTCTGTTGGGATATTGATTGGAATTGTATTATATCTATAGATCAGTTTAGGAAGAATTGACATTTATATTATGTTGTTTCTTCCAATCCATGAACACAGTATATATCTGTATATTTAGATCTTTTTATTTTTTTAATTTTAATTTTTAACTTTTTTACTTTTTCAAATTTTTAAAAAAGGTTTTTTTTATTTAGAAACAGAGAGAGAGAAAGAGAGAGAGCATGAGTGGGGGGCAGGGCAGAGGATGGGGGAGAGTGAGCATCCTAAGGAGACTCTGTGCTGAGCATGGAGCTTGATGTGGAACTCAGTGTCATGACTCTGAGACCATGACCTGAGTTGAAATCAAGAGTTGTACACTCAACTGACTGGCCACCCAAATGTACCAAAATTATATATATTTTTTACTTTCTGAGCAAAAACAGTTTATTTTATTTACTTTTTAACTGGGCTCCCTGCCAAGCACAGAACCCAACATGAGTTGAAATCAGGAGTTGGATGCTTAACTGACTAAGCCACCCAGGTGCCCCTTAGATCTTTTTAAATCTTTGTTTTCTTTCATCACTGTTTTAGGGTTTTGAGCATGCAAAATCTGTATATATTTTGTTAAATCTATACCGAAGTATTTCATTTTATTTGAGCTACTATAATGGTGTGTATGCATAGATATATACATAAATATATGTTTATATATTTATATATATAAAATATATAATATATTTTAATATACTAAAATATATAATTAAATTTAATTAATATAATTAATATATTATATATAAAATATATGCATATATTTATATACATAAGTATATGTTTAATATATGTTATATATATTTATATATAAATATATATATTTAGTTTCCCATGGTACATTAGGAGTACAAAGAAATATGACTGATTTTTCCATGTTGAATTTGTATCCTACCACCTTAGTAAACTCATGTATTGTTTGTTGGATTTTTTTTTTTTTTTTGGTAGATTCCTTGGGATTTTCTGTATAGGAAGTTATGGTGCCTGCAATAGAATTTTATTTCTTTCTTTCCAATATTTATGCCTTTTGTTTATTTTTCTTGCCTTATTGCATTGACTAACACTTCCAATATGATGTTGAATTGGTAGTGAGAGAGGAAGTTTTGCATTGGCCACAGTCTTAGGGAGAGAATATTTAGTCTTTTGCTATTAAGTTTGTTGTTATCTGTAGGTTTTTTGGAGACACTCTTTATCAGGTTGAGGAAGTTTCCTTCTAGTCCTACTTGCTGAGAATTTTTATCATTACTTTATGTTGATTTTTATCAAATGCTTTTTCTGCATCAATTTTTATTTTATTATTATTTATTTATTATTTAAAGTTTTTATTCTTTAGGCTGTTAATATTGTAGATTACATTGACTAATTTTTCTATTAATGAACAAACTTTATAATCCATGATAAACCTCACTTGATTGTACCATATTTTTTCTTTATATATTGCTGGATTTTATATGATATTTGTTGAGGATTTCTATGCCCATATTCATGAGGGATATTGGTCTATAGTTTACTTTTTTAGAATTGTTTTGTCTGATTTTGGTATCAGTGTTGGGTTTGCTACTTTCTATAAGTTGGGAAACCTCCTTTTCTATTTTTTGGAAGAGATTTTGTAGAACTGGTATTATTTCTGCTTTAAATTTTATATAAAATTTGCTGGTGATATCATCTGGGCCTGAAGATTTATTTTTCAGGTTTCAACTAAAATTGAATTTATGTAATGATTATAGGACTGTTCAGTGCATCTGTTTCATCTTGGATGAGTTTTGGTAGTTTGCGATATATAAGGACTCATTGCCTTTTTGTTCTTTACAATAATTCTGTGAAGTAGGCAAGACAGGTAGTCTTAACTCACTGCTCAAATCAGTTCATAGTTCATAACAGAAGGTAAGTTAATATTGGTAGGATGAATTGTTAAATGAATTCTACTTTGCAAATGGTGAAACAACTTGCTGAAAATTATTTAGCTCTTAAGAGGCAATGCTTGGGCTAAAACCTAAAAACTAAACTAGCTTTTGAAGAAGAAGGGAATGAGAGAAAGCAGCTAATTTGGTATCTGTTTTATGACAGACACTGCTGGATGCTTTCATATAATTTGTCTCATTTAAATTCTGACAATTGGGGCGCCTGAGTGGCTCAGTGGGTTAAGCCTCTGCCTTTGGCTCGGGTCATGATCTCAGGGTCCTGGGATCAAGCCCCGCATCGGGCTTTCTGCTAGGCAGGGAGCCTGCTTCCGCCTCTCTCTCTCTCTCTCTCTGCCTGCCTCTCTGCCTACTTCTGATCTCCCTCTCTGTCAAATACATAAAAAATAAATCTTAAAATAAATAAATAAATAAATAAATAAATTGTGACAGTTATCTTGTGATATAGACATTCCTATCTCCATTTTAATATTGTAGGGGGGGATAAGGCTCTGTATTAGTCAGGGTCCTAACAGGAAACATATGATGTGCTCAAAGTAGGAAAGTTTAAGGAGGGTTTAGTAAAGGGACAATTTACAAGGTATAGTCATGGTTGTAGGGCAACCACAGGGGCTAATGAAACACTGGAACTAGTACATTGGGTCTGTTACCACCCGCCGCCCACCTAGGCCCAAAAGGATTATGGAAAGGAGTATCTCGAAAGAGAACATATATAAGGAGAGACCTCTAGAGCAGGTAGCACTGAAATGAGCAATGGTCTTCTGTCAAATAGCCAATTCCCCACAGGGAGGAAGCTAGAAGGAAGCTACACTCTTCTCCTAATCTTTGATCACTGTCCAGTGTTCTTTTTGGCCAAGCTGAATCAATCAGAAGCCAGCAGCCAGTGAAGCCTATTGATATAATCCATACCAGACAGTTTCCTGGTGAGAAAAGCAGGATAGTGAATCTAGGGGACAAAGAAGTACAGTAACTTGTGCAAGGTCACATGGCAACCTGGTAAGAGGCAGGTTTAGGATTCAAATTCCAGAGCTCCAGTTCTTCACACTGAACTTGTCCATCTTTCCCCAGGAGACTTACTTTTAGGGCCAAAGTGTCAGAAAGGGCCTGTGATAAATCCCCCAACATGTGTATGTTCTTGTTTTACTTTTTTTTTTGTCCTGCAGTGTAAATGTAATTACTGTGGTATAATAAAGGGACATTAGGATGTTGGAGAAAGGTTAGAAAGAGAACACTAGGAGGTGAAAGGAGTTCGGCCTGAGTAAGAAGCTAAGAAAGGTGATGGAAGTTGTGGGAGAGAATGTAAGAACTGAGCCACAAGGAGGCCTGAGACAAGCAGGCTCCAAATATTGAGTGAGTATTTGCTGTGTGCCAAGTACAGAAGTTGGCAGAGGGTAGAAAGTTCTAAAAGGAACCAAGTTTGAAAAAAATGGAAAGTAGCTCCTTGAGGAGCTTGTGTCATGCTGGGGAGCTAGAAGTGAGCATTTGTGCATTCTGACTCTAGAATTCAGCTGATAAGCACTAGATCCAAGCCCAGATGGCTGTCTGGAGTAGCCTCCATTGTCTTTGCTATGATCCTGGCCAGCTGGTGGGTAAAATCAGTAAAAATAGAAGGAGCTGAGAGGTGGCCTTCATGACTTAACCAGCACCTGCAATTTGCTTAGATCTATATAACTTGTTTATTAAAAGTCTTCACATTGGGCAAGGAAGGCCAACTTGCAACCAGCAGGTACTGAGGTAGGGCTTTGTGCTCTAGCAGAGAGAGGGAAATGAGAGACTCTTCAAAACTGAGGGCTTGAACTCCCTGCTTCCTTATTGTGATTTTTACGATGACAGCCTCAGGCAGTGACGCCCAGTCTGGTCTCCTCCTTTTAGCTTCTGTTGGATTGGTGTCTCCATCCCTGGTTTTCTGTGGGGTCTCTGGTAGTCTGGGACCTGGTTTAAGCAAGACTACCTTGACCATCAGTTCTTGCAATATGTAGCTCAGTTGTTCTCGCTGCCTGAACATTAGGATCACCAGGGGCAAACACAGCTTCATAGGCAGTGACCAATGCAGTATACAGGGTCCTACACTCAGAAGGGGGCTCTATGCTGGGGTTTAATGCTCTTATTGACATTTGAAATTCTTAATAATTTTATCTTTGAATGTTATATATTTTGTATGTGAAGGCCAGTGGGACAACAGAGCATGCACTGGGGTCTTGGAACCTTGATTCACATACAGTTCAACCCCCCACTACCTTCCCATATCTTCAAGATGCATTCTTGATTGCCACTCCTTTGATTCCTGGTACCCTGGGCCCCCTTATCTTTGCCCATCCATGTCCATCCATTCCCAGCAGGAGCCTAGAGGTGGGGAGAGTCAAAGTCAAGTGTGTGTATTCTGCAGTCCTGCAGGGTGGGGCATGACAATAACCATCCTTGCATGTACCAGGTACATTCCGTGGACAACTCGGTGGTGGTGAGCCTCTTACCTGTCTCTGAGTCAGGTACCTAGTGCATCCTTGCAGAGAGGTTGTAATACCCTTAAGAGTTGCCTATATGCTCTTGGCTGGGATAGCAGACTCACAGGAAGGGAGATGCCTGTCAAAATTTCCCTGCCCTTTCATAAAGCACAGCATGTCAATCTAGCAGGTGGTGGAAGGGGGGACCCAACAGTTGTCAAACCCTGCCCCACACATACATGGCACAAGTCATGGGGTAGGTTTCCCAGTTGCCTGTAAGTGTCTATGCTTGCCCCATGAGAATCTGTATGTCTCGGAGAGGCCTATTCCTTTGGGCCTATTCCATATCTGGGTGACCATCCCTTCTTCCTTCCAACTTACCAGATCTGACCTGTGTCTCTTTTCTGGCCAACTCAAGGCACCTTCTAGGGATAATGTATAAAATACAAATTGTGTGATTTTAGTGATCTGTACATGAGTTAAATGGTCTGATATTTTTACTTAAAACTGGCATCGCATAATAAAAAGATGGACAGTAAAATATATGTTAATAATTTAAAATTATACTTTTTCTTGGCTTAGGGTGACATTCAATTACAAATAGAAAATACCATGACAAACCGAATGAGAGACTGCAGAAAAAAATAAAAATCTTTATATTTTAGTACCTTTAATAACACATTTTTCTTGCTTTTTGAACAAGGAGTTCCATATTTTCATTTTGTACTGGGCCCTACAAGTTATGTATCTGGTCTTGCCTGGGTGTATATTTAAAACATGGATGCAGCCAACTTAACTGATATTGGATAGAGCTCTTAAGCATTTGTATTTTTTTTAAGATTTTATTTACTTATTTGACAGACAGAGATCACAAGTAGGCAGAGAGGCAGGCAGAGAGAGAGAGATGGGGAAGCAGACTCCCCGCTAAGCAGAGAGCCCAATGTGGGGCTTGATCCCAGGACCCTGGGATCATGACCTGAGCCTAAGGCAGAAGCTTTAACCTACTGAGCCACCCAGGCGCCCCATAAGCATTTGTATTTTTAAAGACACCTCAAAGAGTCTGCCATAGAAACAAATTTACAAATAAGCAAGGAGGGAAAGCTAGTATAAACCCTGTGATACTAGATTAAAGTCAGAGATAGCCATATAAAAAAATCTTATATAAACATATCTATACATACACATATATAAATATATATACATGTAAAGATAGATACAAAAACAACCATCAATATGTATGCATACATGAATTATTTTACTTGCATATGTTTCCTAGCTCTGTCCACTGACAGGGCCTAGAAGCAGCAACATTCAAGTAGAATTGAGCTCACCTAGGATCACATTTTGTTTTCTAAATGCCATTCCCAGATAAAAAGAACTAAGCCTGATAATAATTTTGGAGGGTGAGATATTAGTATAGTTTCAAAGTATTACCCCCCAAATATTTATTAATTATTATGGTGGTTTTAACATGTGTTAAGAAATTTTTTGATGCTCTTCCCTTCTGGAAGTGGAGATTAATTCCCCTCCATTAAGTGTGGGCTGGCCCTAGTAATTCAGTTCTAACAAAGTATGGAAAGGGAAGTATAATAGTCTTACCATTTACTATTTATATTTTCTAGTTAATATATAAATAAGTTGAAAGTAAAAATAGAAAAAATATGCCATGCAAATATTCAAAAATAAAGTGGGAATGGCTATATTATCAGATAAAGTAGACTTCAGAAAAAAGAAAATGATCCCCCCACTTTTTGTCCTTCCTTCTCTGGTTTTAATTGAGATTTTATGTAATTCCATTTTATCTTCTCTATTAGATTGTCAGTTATACTTTTTAAAAAATTTTTGGTGGTTGCCCTAGAGTTTTCAATATACATTTTTAACTAAGAGTCCATCTTCAAATAACACTATACCACTTTACCTGTAGTGTAGGTGCATTATAACAGAGAGCTATCGAATTTTCTCTCCCATCCCTTGTGACCTTGCTGTAATTTATTTCACTTATCTATATGCTATAGTCAATCAATGTATTGTTATTATTATTACTTAGTTATATTTTAGATCAATTAAGAATTAGAAAAATAAAACGTTTTAATTTACCTTCCTTTATCCCTTCTCTGACACTTTTCCTTTTTTTATATAAGTCTGAGTTTCTGACCTGTATCATTTTCCTTCCCCCTGTTGAACTACTTTTTGCATTTTGTGCAGGGCAAGTCTGTTTTCATTTCCCTCAATTTTTGTTTTTCTGAAAAAGACTTTGTTTCTCTTTCACTTCTGAAGGGTAATTTTGCTGGCTATAGGATCTGGGTTGAGGAGTTTTTCTTTGAACACTTCAAATATTTCACTCCACTCTCTTCTGGTTTTCATGATTTCTGACAAGAAGTCTGATGCACTTCTTAGGCTTGTTCCTTTATAAGGCATTCCTCCCCACTCTGTCTTCTTTAAAGCTGTTTTGTCTTTATCTTTCTGCAGTTGGTTAGAGAAGGCTGGAGCGAGAGCACTGCCCTCCCCCAGATGGAATAAGGTGCTGGCAGTTTATTTCCCTGTAGAGTTATGGAGACACTTTAAACATATAGCACAATGATTCCTCTTCCCCTCCCCCTACCAGATCCACTAGAGGATCTTATCCAGATCTTTACTATGGGAACTTATGGATTTCCTGAAATTTTGGGGTGCTCCTGTGCCTACAATCCTCAAAAGTTTCTCATTCTCATAGTAGTCCACACTCAGCCTCCAGTGATTTTTCAAAACATCATTTTTGGTATTCCTACCAGTTTATAATTCCAAAATCTTCTTTTGTAGGTAAGTAAATTGCAGCTGGATGTTCTTGACTCTCCAGATTTTGGGGTGATGGTTTTCCCTGAAACCTTATTTCTTTGATGGGTCCAAGAAAAGTCACTGAATTTTCAGTTTGTCCAGTACTTCTAGTAAGAATGGAAGTGTTGACTTCCAAGCTCTTATTAGAGATGAAATCAGAAGATTGTTTCAAAATTTATATGAAAATATCCAAGTCCCAGAGTAGCTAAACAGTTTTGAAAAATAAGAATAAAGCAGGAGGAGTAAGTCTAGACTGGTTATTAAAGACTTATTATATGGCTATATTAATCAAGACACTGTGGTTTGACAGAGGGATAGACACATAGATCAACGGAATAGTACAAAGAACCCAGAAGTAGATTCACACTATATGCCCAACTGATTTTTAACAAAGGTGCAAAAGCAATTCAATGAAGGATAGTCTTTTCAAGAAATGATGTGGGAATAATTGAACATGCATAGGCAGAACAAAAAAAAAAAAAACCAAAAAACCAAAAAAAGCCTTGATCTAAACTTCACACCCTATGCTGGCATAATCCCGAAATGGATCATGTAAGTTTGCAAAATGTAAAACTATAAATCATTCAGAAAACAAACATAGGAGAAAATCTTTTGGATCTAAGACTAGGCAAAGATTTATTTAGGCTTTTATATAGTGAAAAAAATAATAAATTAGAATTCATCAAAGTTAAAAACTTTTGCTCTGTAAAAGTCCTTGTAAAAGAGGATGAAAATACAAGTGATAAACTGGGAAAACTACTTGCAAATCACATATCTGACAATAAAGAGCTCTCAAAACTCAGTAGAATAAAAAACAATCCCATTAGAAAATAAGTAAAAAATAGCAACAGACATTTCACTGAAGAGGATATGTAGGGGCGCCTGGGTGGTTCAGTGGGTTAAGCCTCTGCCTTTACTTAAGCCATGGTCTCAGGGTCCTGGGATCAAGTCCCGCATCAGGCTCTCTGCTCAGTGGGGAGCCTGCTTCCCTCTCTCTCTCTGTGCCTGCTTCTCTGCCTACTTGTGATCTCTCCCTGTCAAATAAATGAGTAAAATCTTTTAAAAAAAGATGATATGTAAATGGCAGATATGTACATGAAAAGAATTTCAATATCACTAGCCATTACAGAAATGCAAGTTAGTACCATGATGCGATATCACTATACATCTATTCAAATAGCTAAAATAAAAATAGTGATTAATACCAAATGCTGGCAAGAATGGAGAGAAACTGGATTTCTCATACATTGCTGGTGGAAAAGTGAAATGGCACAGCTACTGTGGAAGATGGTTTAGTGGTTTCTTATAAAACTAAGCATAAACCTACCATACAACTCAGCAATCACACACCTGGGCATGTATTCCAGAGAAATGAAAATTTCTATCCATACAAAAACCTGTACACGGATGTTCATAACAGAGCTAATTGCAATAATCAAAAACTGGAGAGAACCCAAATGTTCTTTTGGTGATAATAGGTGAATGATTAAACAAACTGGTATATCCATACCCTGGAATACTCCTCAGCAATGAAAAGCATGAACTACAGATACACACAACTTTGATGGATATTATTGGCATCATGCTGAGTGAAGAAAGCCAATCTCAAAAGGTCACATACTGATCGATTCTATTTATATAATTTCAAAAATGATGAGGTTAAAAAGCTGGAGAACAGATTAATGATGTCCAGGGGTTAGGGATATTGAGAGATGGGTTATGAGGAAGATCACTATGGTGGTGGAATTGTTCTGTTTCTGGATTGTGATGGTGGTTACAAGAATATACACATGTACCATTGGGGGAAACTGGGTGAGGGATGCACAAGACCTCGCTGTACTACATTTTCACCTTCATATGCATCTGAAATTGTATCAGCAAAATAGTTTTTTTTAAAAATAGTTTTTTAAAAAAATAATAGTTGTTTAAAAAAATAGTGGAAAGACCTAAAAGATTTCTCTTTAAGCAAGTGATCAAGGCTGACATCACCAGGAAGTCATGTTGATATCATGTACCTCCTGATAACATATGATGAGAAAGGCACTATGCTATCCTTCTCCAAAATATATAATCCCAATTTAATCATGAGAAACTATCAGATAAACCCAAATTGGGGGACATTTTGCAAAGTAATCTTTAAAATGATCAAAGTCATGAAAAATAAGGAAACATTGAGAAATTTACATAGATTGAAGGCAACTAGGAAGTTATGATGACTAAGTGCAACATAGTATTCTGGATTCAATCCTGGAACAAACAAAAAGGACATTAGTGGAAAAACTTGTGAAGCACATTATAGAAAATAACTGATCAGTGCTCGTCAATGTGTCAAGGTTGTGAATACATGGAAGGACTGATGAACTGTCCTAGATCGGAGAAGAGACATGATGACTAAATGCAATGTAGTATCCTGAATCAGATTCTGGAACAAAAAATGGACATTAGTGGAAAACTGATGAAATCCACATAAAATCTGCAGCTATATTAATAGTATTGTACCAAGTTTAATTTCTTAGTTTTGGTAACTATTCCATAGTTATATAAGATTTTGACACAGGGAATGCTGGATGTGTGACAGCTGTCTGTTCAGTTTTTACAACTTTTATATAATTTTTAAATTATTTAAAAATAAACTTAAAAAATAACACCTCCCCAGGAGATTCTAATGTGTAGCCAGGGCTGAGTACTGTTGCTAATGCATCCTTTAGGTCCTGCCTCATGAGTTTCCACTGTGTTCTCCTCCTCTCTCCTTCCCTTCCTCCATCAAAATTCCCCTGTTCTGGAGATATTTATTCTCAACTGGCTGCTGGCCTAAATAGGATGAGGCAAGTAAAATGTTACCACTACCCTAGAAGTTCATTCCAAAGTTACTAGCATGGGCACTATCCTATCTGTTGTAGCCTGGTTGCTGTTACATAGTAGGAATTTCCACCTTAGAGGTTCATTCTTTTGCATAAAGTATCATTAGATCATCATTTTTCAAGCAGCACTGTGGATGTTGAAACATGATTCCAATAAGAGTTATGAGTCAAATGAATTGGTGTATGAGAGCTTTTTCTGTAACACCGCAAAACACTGGGCATCCGTGGATGAGAAAGCTAAATTTGTCTAGGGTCCCCCACAATTCATTTTAACTGTGTAAACAGAGAAGGCCAGGCCTTGGTTGGAGGCAGGAGGCTGGCATTGTGGGTGGTTAGAGCCAGGTGCTTCATGACAGTGAAAAGCAAGGACAGCTGCAGAGGGTGATGGTCCAGTCTTAGAGAACTGCCTTAGGTAGAGATAGTCAACATCTTGGATTGCAAACTCCTGTTGCTATGACAGCTTCCAAGAGCACACTCAGTTCATCAGAGCCTGGGGCTTATTCAGTTGGCTCCACCCTCTTCCTGGAGTGCTGTGTTTATTAAGAGGGCCCTGCCCTTTATTTTGCTAGGATTAGTCATTATGGGTTGGTGAACTGCCCTTTTTCCCCCTCCACCCCAGCTTTTCATCTGCACCCTAGAAGGGAGGGCTGTGTCTTTGGGCCTGCTGAGAGTCCTTCAAGAGAGCTGATCTGAGAGAAAATTAAGAACAGCTGGGGGTAGACACAATGACATCATATGCCTCTAGCATAAAAGGCAGCTCAGAAACTCAGATTCAAAAAGGAGAGAAAAATAATGGGAATTGGAGAAAGGGGCTGAGACTTGGGAACTATGCAAAGGCTGATTACTGGGGAAGATAAGAGAAAAGATTAAGCTGGGAGCACAAGAACTAGCTGAGACACTGGAACTTTTAGTAGGGACCTATTAATCTAGATTTAGTGTTTGGAGTCTATAGATTTAACAGCTAAAAGCTAAACAAGGACAGATTGGTAAAAAGCTGTGAAAATGCCCTGAGGCAGCTTATACTTAGGACTAAAGTTAACAAAGGAAATGGTTAGACTGAGCTTTATTACAGAGTAAGTTACAAATTGGACCCTTTGCATAAAGACATCTTTCTCTATTGTTTTGTATGAGATTGCATAGTTTATATGTAAAAGTATACTTATTTACTTTTTTGTTCTAAAGATTCCTGTACATAAAATACTGTGTCGATTTAGAGTGATATATCCTGATGAAAGTAAATGATAAACTTGTACGCTTGAAGGGACATTAGAGATGATGTTTCAAACATGCTTTTATACATGAAGAAAATGAAGCCTAGAGTGTTAGGTCATGTGTCCAAGATCATACAGCTATTGTGTGACAGAATTGTGGTTGGAACTTAGGCCTACCAATTCCCAGGCAAGTGCTGTTTTCACCGCACATTTATTTTTCTTAGTTTAGCCATGCCCAAAGAGAGTCCCAACTTCTGTACTAGTGACTACCAGTGGCTATCACAGGTAAGAAGCAGACCACCTGGGATGAACCAAACTGCCTCTGCAGAATTTTTGCAGAATCCTTAACATATTAAGCATGATGTAAAAAAGTCACAATGAAAAAATACCAAGATAGCAGTTATTTTATTGCATCCTTTTCTCTATGTGCCATCCTTAAACATAATGATGTTGCTCTGTTTAGCAGTTTTTAAAACATTTTATTATCATGTTTAAACAGCAATATCTAGCAATACATAGTTATGTTGTCTGATTAAAGCAACCACACACAGAACTGATACTTATACTTTAAGCTGTACAATCATGGGCAGTCACTACCACTTGGTGATACCTTATTTTAATTGCAAGTATTTTTCTTTGATATGTGAATAAACCTTTGGAAGGGTGACTTCCTTCTATCTTCTACCCTGAATAAGAGTAAAGTTTCTGTTATGAGTCTGAGACAGTTAACCCAGGTAGTCTGCTCAATCAGAAAACTGCTGTTGTAACCTTAAAAATTACTGAGCACTGGTCCTCTTAAATAATATGTCTTATGGAATAGACATAATAGTATGTCTATTCCAAAAGGAAGACAACTTAACAGACCCTACCAGACAGAGCAGAATTAATGAACTGTCAAAATAATAATTGAAATAAAACTAGAATATCATTGAGGAGCCAAGGGAACATATTGATAACATGAAGCAGGAATAAATAGTTACCAAGAAGCATTCAGAAATACAAGCTGTGAAAAATATTATTAGTTGAATTAAAGATCTTGGTTGAGGGGTGAGGTTAATAACAACATGGATGCAGATGAAAAATGAATTAATGAGCTGAATGACCAGACTGAAATATTTCCTAGAAGACATCAGAAAGGGAGAAATAGTTGAAAAATACTTTTTAAAAGTTTTAGACATACAGAGAATGGAAGGAGAAGTGTCAAGTCAGTATAATAAGAGCCCAAGGTGAGAAAAAAAAAACAAGTGGAAGAGAGGTAAGTGAGGAAATAAAGTCTTAATAAAATATGGATGACTGCAGTTTAAAAGGATTCAGATTTTTCCAAACAGGATATATAAGATAAACATTATATCTAAACACATTATATTAAAATTTAAAAACATCAAAGATGAATAGAAGACGTCTCAGAAAGAAAAAGCGGATCATTTACAAAGGCGCAAAATCCTAAAGTACTCAAAATACAGGAAGAAAGTGAAGTGCTAATCTCAAACTATTGAGAGGGAAAAAAACTTGTAACCTAGAATTTTATACCCAGCTAGACATCTTTTAAATATAAGTTTGAAATATTCTCAGGCATTCAAGGCCTCAAAAATTTATCACACAAAGACTTTCTTTAATAAGTCCAGTAAAATAATACATCCAATAAGTATAAATGGATGAGCTTTCTCAGATGCCTTTTACAAATGTTCCTTTAATTTATCAGATGTATCAACACTTGCTTACTTTGGTGGGATATCCAGTATTGAGTTCTTTGAAGGGAACCAGTGTCTGGAGTCTATGCTATTTTGTAGGAACCTTGAGGGGCTTGTTTCTGCTTTTGCTAGTCTTTTCTTTTCTGTTAATCTTACAAAGTACCTAAGGACACAATCTACTCCCAGGAGTACTTATTACAGTGCCCTTTACATGGTAGGTATTCATTAGATGTCTGTGCCAGGGAGGAAGAGAAAAAGAGAGGGAGGGAGGGAGTTCTAAGGCTGGAACATGAAGCTACAATTCCTTCCATTCAAGAAAATAGCTGTTCTCTCCTGTTTTTGTGACCTCTTAATGTGTGTCAGTATTTTGTGCTGCAGTGGAACACATTTATCATGTTAAGTTCAACTTCCAGTGACTCAAAGATAATTGAGCATTATTAATTTCACTACCAAATTATTAAAGGCAACCCGCTTATTTTGAGTCCTTCTATGACCCTCAAAACCCCTTCTGAGTCATTAATGATGGAAAGTGATATGCTTGCATGCCAGTGGACATTCCCAAGTCAGGAATAAGAAGCGAAAGTAATCCACAAGGGTTGTATTTTGTCTGGAATTTGTCAATACATCTCCACAGAGCTGGTGAAAATCTCTCTTCAGTGAAGTGGTTCTTTTTGCTCTTCTGTGACTGTATAGCAAGTACCCACTGAGACAGTATGGGTAATTCACACCTCTTGGCATCCAAACCCTAAAACTTTAGTCTTGAATCAGACACCTTTGCTTCTCAGGGAAGAGTTGGTGTGTGGGTAGTGTTACACACTTCTCTTTCTTTTGAAATTATTTGTTGGTCTTTGGAGGCAGACAGAGTAAGAGGCACCAGGGATGACAGGGGCACCAGAGTTATTCCTTTATACCCTTCTTTCAGGAAGATGTCATCTTTTCCACTCATCTAAAAAGCATTTGTGTATGTTTAAGATACTTGCCTGTGAACAATTTTCAAACTTTTCATAGTAATTATTTTGTTACAAATCCCAAAGAAAAATTGTTGGACAGAACAGGAAAATGACAAGAGCAGACTCTGAAAACACATATATGACCAGGCACATCTTGGAGGCCACATTATCATTGGCAGCAACTGCCAGCAGACTTCCACCCCACTATCCTCTGCTCTTTGCTCTCTCACTCATGATTCAGTTCTTGGTCATGTGTTTTTAAGATTGAGTTGAGGTTGTTAGCAGAAAATCTGGCATCTGAAATTAATTGAGTTGTTGCTCAGGTACTTGGAGTTCTTACTAAAAATTCTATGAAATCATGTAACATTTGGGCACTATGTGGATTTAATTTAGTAAATAGTCACAAAGCACCTTCTCAGTGCAGGCTCAGCTCTAGACAGTGCCCAGATATACTTATCAGTATAAAGGAGGTGCCAGAGGAGGAGTACAAATGAACTAGAGTTTTGAAGCAGGGATAGAATATATCCTGGTGGAACAAAAGGAAAGACTTCTTGAGAAGGTGGCCTTGGGGACTGGCATTAAATGACAGAATTTCTACAGTTGGAGGCATTCCAAGAAACAACAACAGCTTCAGTGAAAGTAACAAGGTGAGAAATCATAGGATCCATTTAGGGCTAGTCATAGTCCCCATGTATTGAGTCATTATTCTGTGCCATGCAAAATGTTAAGTGCTTTGCATGCATTCTCTTGTTTTATTGCCACCCATGGCAATCTCATTAGTTATAGGCAGTATCATCCCTACTATACTAATCAGGAGACTAAGGCTTACAGCAATTAAGTAACTTGGTCACCTGCTTAGAGATGGCAGAACAGTAATTCAAAGCAGCTCTGTTGGGAGTCCAAAGCCTGCCTGCCTTCTTTCCTTGCTTCCTTCCTTCCTTCCTTCCTTCCTCCAGTTTTATTGAGATATATATATTTTATTGAAATATGTGACACTGTATTAGCTTAAGGTGTACAACCTGGTGATTTGATATAAGCATATACTGTAAAATAATTACCACAGTGAGTTGGTTAACCTCCATCAATTTACCATTAAGCTCTATGTATCAGAAATAAACATAACTGGAAAGAAGGATTAGGACCATGCTGTGGAGAATCTTAGACATTAAGTGAAGGATCCTAAAGTTAAGGTGGCAGACTGTAAAGTTAAAAAGAAAGGGATTTTCCTGTAACAAGAAATGAGTGATTAGTAAGGGATCAGCAGATTAGAGACCAATGAACAGTTCCAAAACTTCTTTCGTCATCTGTTCTGTCCCTTCTGGTTGGAGAATGATCCGAGTAGGAAAGAGACCTCTCTGTTCCTTTTAGGCTCTTGTGTAGAATTTCTACTTTTGGGGTGTCCTTTTTATTCCATCCAGTTTTTTGCCACTGCACACGGTCTTACCCTAGGAAGGGAAGGTCAGAATCTAAACTTTGTCTAACTGGAAAATTGGATTGCTTAAATTTCAGTTCCCATTGTGTGATCTTGGATAGCTGAAGCCCCTCTTATCTTTTTGACTAATTCTTTAGGTTAGTTCAGGTCTTTTATTTTTTATGTACTTATTTTTAAAGATTTTATTTATTTATTTGAGAGAGAGCAAGAGAGAGCATGATTGGGCGTGAGTGGCAGAAGGAGAAGCTGACTCCCCGCTTAGAGCCCAATGCGGGGGCCCGATCCCAGGACAGGATCATGACTTGAGCTGAAGGCAGACACCTAACTGACTGAGCCACCCAGGTTCCCCTGTTTGGGTCTTTTATGTAGCTTCTCTTTGGTCATAAAAGAGGATTCAATAATTGCTTATCATTGGCAGGAACTGCCAGCAGACATCTGGCATCTGGAATTAATTGAGTTTTTGTAATTTTCCTTTGAAGTCTCATCCAGAAACTGGAAGGCCGTCTTGCCCTCACTTGGTAGTTAGCTACCTCTTTTACCAACCTTGGTTTGGGATCCAGAAGAAGCAGCACCTTAAGGTCTTTAGAACCTCTAAACTGCAATCCAGTTTTTGACCTTCCACATAAAAAATAACCTAAGGAGCCCTTAATGAATTTGGTGTTAGTTCAGGCAGAAACTTCTAAAAAGATTTTATTTTGAAGCAATTTTAGACTTGCAAAAAAGTTGCAAAAATAGTACATAGAATTCACTTCATGCAGCCTCACCAAATGTTAACACCTTACATAATCATAGTAAAACTTCTAAACAAGGAAATTAACACTGATAAAATTTGATGAATTACCTTACACACGTTATCCAAATTTTGCCAGTTGTCCTAATGTCCTTTTTCTTTTGGGGGATCTAATCTACCATCCCACTCCATCTGGAAAATTTCCTCAGTCTTTCTTTGTCTTTCATGCCCTTGACACTTTTTAAAAGTACTCATCAGCTATTTTGTAGATTGTCCTTCAATTTGTATTTATCTGATATTTTCATATTATTATGTTGAGTTTATGCTTTTCTGACAAGAACACCACAGAAGTATATCTGCTCTTAGTGCATCATACCAGGAGGTTCATTGTATCTATGTGTCTCATTATTGGTAACATTAACATTGATTATTTGGTTAAGCGGGTGTCTGCCAGGTTTTTCCACCTTGAAGTTGCTATTTTCTTCTCTATAATTAATAAGAATCTTGTGGGGGGGGGGGCACCTGTTGGCCTCAATCAGTAGAGCATGCAGTTCTTGATCTCAGAGTTGGGAGTTCAAGCCCCACACTGAGTGTATATAATTTACTTTAAAAAAAGAATCTTTTGGATAGATACTTTGAGACTATGCAAACATTCTATTTATCATAATTTTGCCCACTAATTTTTGCGTCTCTCCATTTGTCTTAAACACTGTGAGTTCATACTGATACCTCAAATTCCAACCTAACAGTAGAGGCCTCACTCTGACCTTTCTCCTTTCCTTATTTTTAACTCCTCTCTCCAACAATGAGAAAGCAGACATTCATTATCTACAATATATTCACATATTTGATCAACCCTAACTATAGTACTCTTGCTTTTCTTTTCACTCTCTTCATGCCCACCCCCATAGGTAAACAAACTCATTCATTTCTGCTTTATCATTTCTGTATTTCTTTTTGCACAAATGAGCAGATGCATGTACATTTTTTATATACCATTATTTTCTACATGAAGGATATAATACTATAGAAACTCTTTTACAGTTTACTTTTTCTCACTTAACAGTATATCCTAGAAATCACTCCATGTCAGTTCACAGAGGTCTTCCTTATTCTTTTATGCCTTAGAACTCCATTATGTAGATATACCATAGCTTATGAAAACATCCTTCTATGTACGGGCATTGAGTTTTTTTCAATATCTTGAAATAACAAACAATGCTGCAATAAAAAAAACCTGGTACATATATATTTTTGTATTGTCAGAGATGTATTTTCATGGTTAATTCTTAGAAGTACAATTCTGGGTCAAAAGGTAAATACATGTTAGTTTTGTTAGCCAATGGCAAATTCATCCATGAGAACTGTACCAATAATGTGCATTCCCACCAGCAGTGTTGGAGAGTGCCTATTTCTCTGCAGTCTCACAAATAAAATGTGTTATCATTCTTTTACAGTATCATCAGTCAGATAAGAAATAGTACCTTGACATTGTTTTCATTTATATTTCTCTAATTTTGAGTGAGGTGGAGCATCTTTTCACATGTTAAGGGAGGGATTTCTAGATAGATAGATAATTTGTGAATTAGGTGGTTTTTGCCTCTACTCCCCTTTTCCAACCAGTTTTTGGTCCTTTGTTCAATGTTCGAGTGTTCTTCATATTTTAGGAAACTAGCATTTTATGATATGTGCTATAAATATTTTCTCCCAGTTTATCAATTGTCCTTTTACTTTTTTTTCATGTTTTTGTTGTGTAGAGATTATTTGCTTTTTTTGAGAGTAGAAAACCAATGGGGAAATGAATCATTCTTTCTTTGTTTTACTTTATTTAATTTTTTGAATTTAAATTCAGTTAATTAATGTGTAGTATATTATTAGTTTGAGAGGTAGAGTTCAGTGATTCATCAGTCCTACATAACACCCAGTGCTCATTACATCCCATGCCCTCCTTAACGTCCATCACCCAGTTACCCCATTCTCCCAACACCCTCCCCTCCAGCAAACCCTTAGTTTGTTTCCTATGATTAAGAGTCTCTTATTATTATGTCCCTCTCTGATTTTGTCTTGTTTTATTTTTCTCTCCCTTCCCCTATGCTCCTCTATTTTGTTTCTTAAGTTCTACATATGAGTGAAATCATATAATTGTCTTTCTCTGATTGACTTACTTCATTTAGCATAATACACCCTAGTTCCAACAACATCATTGCAAATAGCAAGGTTTCATTTTTTGATGGCTGAGTAATATTCCATTGTGTGTGTGTGTGTGTGTGTCTGTGTGTGTGTGTGTGTGTGTGTGACATCTGCTGCTGATGGACATCTGAGCTCTTTCCATAGTTTGGCTATTGTGGACATTGCTGCTATAAACATTCAGGTGCAGGTGGCCCTTTGGATCACTACATTTGTATCTTTAGGGTAAATACCCAGTAGTGCAATTGCTGGGTCATAGGGTAGTTCTATTTTCAACTTTTTGAGGAGCCTCCATGCTGTTTTCCAAAGTGGCTGTACCAGCTTGCATTACCACCAATAGTGGAAGAGAATTGCCCTTTCTCCACATCCTTGCCAACATTTGTCATTTCCTGACTTATTAATTTTAGCCGTTCTGACCAGTGTGAGGTAATATCTCATTGTGGTTTTGTTTGTATTTCCCTGATGTCAAGTGATGTTGAGCATTTTCTCATGTGTCTGTTGGCCATTTGAATGTCTTCTTTGCAGAAATGTCTGTTCATGTCTTCTGCCCATTTTTTGATTGGATTATGTGTCCTGTTTTTTAAAAAAAAGATTTTATTTATTTATTTGACAGACAGAGATCACAAATAGGCAGAGAGAGAGGAAGGGAAGCAGGCTCCCTGCTGAGCAGAGAGCCGGATGTGGGACTCAATCCTAGAACCCTGGGATCATGACCTGAGCCGAAGGCAGAGGCTTTAACCCACTGAGCCACCCAGGCGCCCCTGGATTATGTGTCCTTTAGGTATTGAGTTTGTAAATTCTTTATAGATTTTGGATACTAGCCCTTTTTCTGATAAGACATTTGCAAATATCTTCTCCCATTCTGTCAGTTGTGTTTTTTTTGGCTTTGTCAACTGTTTCCTTTTCTATGCAAAAGCTTTTTATATTGATGAAGTCCCAATAGTTCACTTTTGCTTTTGTTTCCCTTCAGAGATGTGTCTAGCAAGAAGTTACTGTGGCTGAGGTCGAAGAGGTTGCTGCTTGTGTTCTCCTCAAGGATTTTGTCGGATTCCTATCTCACATTTAGGTCTTTCATCTGTTTTGAGTTTATTTTTGTGAATGGTGTAAGGAAATGGTCCAGTTTCATTCTTCTGCATGTGGCTGTCCAATTTTTCCAAACACCATTTGTTGAAGAGACTATCTTTTTTCCATTGGATATTCTTTCCTGCTTTGTCAAAGATTAGTTGACCATAGAGTTGAGGGTCCATTTCTGGGCTCTCTATTCTGTTCCATTGATCTATGTGTTTGTTTTTTTGCCAGTACTATACTGTCTTGATGATGACAGCTTTGTAATAGAGCTTGAAGTCCGGAATTGTGATGCCACCAGATTTGGTTTTCTTTTTCAACATTCCTCTGGCTATTTGAGGTCTTTTCCATACAAATTTTAGGATTATTTGTTCCAGCTCTGTGAAAAAAGTTGATATTTTGATTGCATTGAATGTATAGATTGCTTTAGGTAGCATAGACATTTGAACAATATTTGTTCCTCCAATCCATGAGCATGGAATGTTTATCCATTTCTTTGTGTCTTCCCCAATTTCTTGAGTATTCTATAGTTTTCAAAGTATAGTTCCGTTGCCTCTTTGATTAGGTCTATTCCTAGGTATTTTATGGTTTTGGGTGCAATTGTAAATGGGGTTGACTCCTTAATTTCTCTTTCTTCTTTCTCATTGTTAGTGTATAGAAATACAACTGATTTCTATGCGTTGATTTTATATCCTGTTACTTTGCTGAATTCCTGTATGAGTTCTAGTAGTTTTGGGGTGGAGTCTTCTGCGTTTTCCACATAAAGTACCATGTCATCTGTGAAGAGTGAGAGTTTGACTTCTTTGCTGATTCAGGTGCCTTTCTTTCTGTTGTCTGATTGCTGAGTCTAGGACTTCTAGTACTAGGTTGAACAGTTGTGGTGAGAGTGGACATCCCTGTTGTATTCTTGACCTTAGGGGAAAAGCTCTCAGTTTTTCCCCATTGAGAATGATACTTGCTGTAGGCGTTTCTTGTATGGCTTTTATGATCTTGAGGTATGTTCCCTCTATCCCCACGCTGTAAAGAGTTTTAATCAAGAAAAGATGCTGTACTTTGTCAAATGCTTTTTCTGCATCTATTGAGAGGATCATATGATTCTTTTCCTTTCTTTTATTAATGTAGTATATCACATTGATTGATTTGTGAATGTTGAGCTACACTTGCAGCCCAGGAATAAATCCCACCTGGTCATGGTGAATAGTTCTTTTAATATACTGTTCTACTATTGGCTATAGTATCTTGGTGAGAATTTTTGCATCCATGTCCATCAAGGATATTGGTCTGCAATTCTCCTTTTTTTGGTAGGGTCTTTGTCTGGTTTTCGGATAAAGGTAATGTTGGCCTCATAATGAGGTTTGGAAGTTTTCCTTCCATTTCTGTTTTTTGAAACAGCTTCAGAAGAATAGGTATTAATTCTTTAAATATTTGATAAAAATCCCCTGGGAAGCCACCCAGCCCTGGACTCTTGTTTTTTGGGAAATTTTGGTTACTGCTTCAATTTTCTTGCTGTTTATGGGTCTGTTCAGGTTTTTGCTTCCTTTCTGTCTCAGTTTTTGGTGGTTTATATGTTTCTAGGAATGCATCCATTTCTTGCAGATTGCCTAATTTGTTGGCATATAGTTGCTCATAATATGTTCTCAGTATCATTTAAATAAGATGATGTTTATACCCAGTATCTTTCATTGCCTAGCATTGCATGGCAAGTTCCATACAACTAGGAATTTCCACAAGATGCAGAATGTTCAAGAACTGGAACAGTCAGGAGATGAGGCTATGTATGGTAGGCCAGAAGAAGATGGTACTTTGGAGACTTTTGGGAGATTAAGAAAAGCTCACTTTTGGTATGCTTGACCCTTACATTCCTGTAGTTTGCCCAAGTACTATTGTTTGTTAGCTTTCTTTTCCTTTAAAAGCACTGTTTTTGGGTATATTGGGACCAGGAGATTCTGCAAATGGACTGCCTAGAAAGGAAATAACCCACCATTATGGGAGGAGATTCAGTTTTGTACTTACTACCTTTGGGAAAACTCATGATGCAGTAACTGCAAAGACATACTAATCACTCCAATACCCAAACTTCCACAATGCCATGGGTTTATTGATGTTTTTTGTTTTCTGTATTTATGATGCTTTGATGTTTTGGGCACTTATGGACCCAGTGAGGGACTATCCCTCCCCAAATTAGCTAATTTTAGAGATAAACAACTTGTCAACAAACAACAGCACATTATTGATATGCAGAGAAACTAATTCTGAGTTCATACCCTACCCTTCTCCTTTTATCAGGCTTTTACAGCCCAGGACACTATTCCTCTGCCCTAAATCACCCCAGGGCTAGGTACTAGCTGACTAGGGAACACCCCTGTAGCCCAGAGTCTTTCAACATTATTCCAACTATTCAGTCCTAAACCTATTCCTAAACCCCTTGTGCTGCTTGTTTTCCCTGTTTCCTCTCTCAGAAAACCATAATAAGGGCTTTTGCCCACGCTTTCCTCTCCTTTTGCCTCCTGACTGACTCTTGTGCTTCCCTGTGCAGCCCTGCATGATGTGGTATGTCCCCTTCTTGGAAACTGTGAGTAACAAAATATATTTTCAATGGCAGTTGTGTCCTGATCTCACTATACCTGAATAATAATAAAACGTACATCTTGAAACACCATAAGAATGCAATTGACCAAACCCAGAGTGTAGGAAATTTTATAGGACAAATTGCTTAAAGTTTTACTAATTTAATTGGTTAAAATATAAATTTCATTATTGTTGTGATTTTGTACTCTTTGATTACTGTGAGACTGATTTTTCCATTCTGGTTTAGTAGTTGATTATTTTCCTGTGAAGAAGTAAATTGTGTATTTTTGTCCTTTGACCATTTTATTCAGAATGTGTTATAAAGTGAACTTGATCTTTCATTTCCATTCTGCTATTGAACCTATGCAGTGAAATTTTTAAATTTCATATTATTTTTCAATTCTGAAATTTTTATTTGGTTCTATTTTTTCATGCTTCCTGTTTCTCTGCTGTGATTTTATTATCTTTTCATTCATTATAAGCATATCTTCTTTTATTTTCTTGAACAGAGTTATTAATAATCACTTTAAAATTCTCATCGGCTGCCTTCTTAGCACAGTAGGCAGCGCGTCAGCCTCATAAAATTCTCATCTGCTAATGGTAAAATGTAAGATATAAAACTTTAAAAGGAAAGCATAGGAAAGAAATGTCCAGATCAGGGGCTCAGTGAAAAATTCTTAAACTTGATACCAAAAGCATGATCTACAAAAGAAAACATTTATAAATTATAACTTATCAAACTTAAACTTTTTTAAAAAATTAAAATATAAAACTTCTGCTCTGCAAAAAAAACAATGCTAAGAGAATAACAGTCTACAGACTGGGAGAAAATATTTGCAAACTACATATACAACAAAGGACTAGTATCTGTATAAAGAACCCTCAAAACTCAACAGAAAAAAAAACAAATAACACAACTGGAAAATGGGCAAAATATATGAAGAGACATTTCACTGAAGCAGATCCACAGATGGCAAATAAACACATGAAAATATATTCAACATCATTAGGTATCAGGAAATGCAAATTAAAACCACAATGAGATATCACTACACATCTTTCAGAATGGCTAAGATAAAAAAAAATACTGATAACATCAAATGCTAGTTAGGACATGGAGAAACTAGAACTCCCATACATTGTTCACAAGAATGTAAAATGGTATAGTCACTCTGGAAAGAAGTATGATAATTTCTTATAAAATGAAAATGCAGTTACTATATAACCTAGCTATGGTACTCTTGGGCATTTATCCTAGATAAATGAAAACTGATGTCACATAAAAATGGGCACAAATGTTCATAGTAGCTTTATTCGTAATAACCCCAACTGGAAACAACCCAAGTGTCTTTGAGTGCCTGATAGATAAACAAACTCTGGCACATCCATATCATGGAATACTACTCAATATAAAAAGAATGAATTTCTGATATGCACAAAATCCTGGATGGATATTAAGGACTTGATACTTAGTGGAAAAAAAAAGCCTAGCTCAAAAGGTCAACAATGTATGATTCTAATTACATAGGTTTCCTGAAATGACAAAACATGCAGATGGAAGATAGATTAGTGGTTGCCAGGAGACAGGGGCAGGGGTGACAGGTGGGTGTGACTATAAAGAAGTAGCATCTGGGAGTGCCGTTATAGAGATGCAACAGTCTTTTATCTTCATTATGATTGCATGAGTCTATACACATGATAAAATTGCATAGAATTATACCCCTCTCACACACATGTGAGTACATATAAAATCTGGTCTCAATTGAATAAGCGAGAGTCTAGGTAGCTGTATTTTACTATAATCAGTAAGATGTCACTGTGGGGGGGACAGCTGGGGTAAGCAGTCAGTGGACTTTATGAATTATTTTGCAAACTCCTATAAGTCTATAATTATTTCAAAAGAAAAAAATGTAAAAAGCAATGCTAGAGTTTTAATTGGAATAACACTGAATTACACATTAGTTTGGGGGTCATCGATACCTTTACAGTGTTGTCTTCACATGTTCATGTATTTATTGCCCTTGAAAAATATTTGTCATTTATTGCTTTTCTCAACCAAGATAAGACAATGGACTATAATGTTTGCCTACATCAAGTCTAGGGCAAACAAATTTACTTTTGAGCATTTTACATTGACATGAGTTATTGGCTTCTTAGATGTTCCTCTTTACAGTAGTTTTTAGTATGTGCACTCCAGATTACTACATATATCTTTAATTTTTCACATTCTAAGTAAAGATAATTTTATAACACTTTATATGAAATGTAGAAACCTTGCAAAATTAGAGGCCAGTTTAACCCCTATCTCTCCATTTTTCAGAACTTGTCATATGTATTACATCTACATATAAAGCCTACAAGATGACATCATTTTTGCTTTAAAAAGTACCACATATTTTAAGAAATTAAGAGGAAAAAAACTAGTTTTTTATATTTACCAAGATAGTTATTACTTTTGCTTTTTAAATGTTTTTTCTTTTTTTAAGATTTTATTTTTAAGTAATCTCTATACCTAACATGTGTCTCTAACTTACAACCCTGAGATCAAGAGTCATATGCTCTACTGACTGAGCAAGTCTTAATTTTTTAAATGAGTATCCTACCTCTTCTTTTTTTAAAGTAGGCTTCACACCCATTGTAGAGCCCAACATGGAACTTGAACTCATGACTGTGAGATCAAGACCTGAGTTGAGATCAAGAGTTGGATGCTCAACCAACTAAGCCACCCAGGTGCTCCTCAAGCCTTTATTTTTCAAATGAACATCTCATTTTCATTGGGTTCATTTCCCTTCAGCCTAATGAAGAACTTTCTTTTGTCAAAAGGTCAAGTAGTATCTAGGCAGTAGTGCTATAGCTAATGAAGCCGGCAGGATCACTACTACAACTGCTATGTTGGTTTGTCACACTTAATAGATTCAGATGGTAAGGAGACAATAAGCCCAAATGGATTCAGTTGATTAGACAGCAACAGTTTAAGATCAGCATGGCATTAACAATTCCATATCTCTAGTCCCACAGGATTACACTGAAATAGAGGGTCCAGATGATAGGTGGCACAGTGGGTTGCCCTGCCACTGAGGAGTCAATTCTAAACCACAACAGGCATTTTTATGGCATGCAGCTGTACCCTAAGGAAGGAGGGGCAAGGTGATCAACTGACATTCAGGAGATGGAGAAAACAGTCTTGTGATAGTTCCTTATCAGGCGGCTTATTTCCCTTGCTCCAGGAAGAGTTGGTGTTCTCTGAAGGCACAGGTCAGACTGTGGTCAAGCCCTGATTAAGTGGTCCATGTGTGACAAAAATGTCTTTGGGGCATTATGTGGTGGAGCTAGTATTTCACACCTTTAATGCTTCTTGCAGTTTGGGTCTGCTGGCAAATAATTTTTTTACTCATGTTTCATCTGAACATGTCTTTGTCTTGCCTTCATTCTTGAATATATTTGCTGAGATAGAATTCTGGGTTGGCTTTTTCTTCATCACTTTAAAGATGTTGGTCTTTTCTCTTTGGTTTCCCTTGTTTCTGATGTCAGCCGTATTTGAAACTCTTTTCCCCTTTGTATATAAAGTGTTTTCTCTGGCTGCTTTTTTGATTTTCTAATTATATTTGTTTTTCAGCAGTTTGTGATATTTTCAGAGTTTTGTTTTCTATCCTTTAGGGGTTTGCTCTGCTACTTAAATCTTTAAATTTGTGTCTTTCTCCAAATTTGGGGAAGTTTAAGCCATCACACATTCAGTCTTTTTTCTACCCCATCCTCTGCAACCTCTCTCTCTAGAACTCTAATTTCATGTATGTTAGACCTTTGAATATAGTCCCATCTGTCCCTGAGGCTCTGTTCATGTTTTTGTTTCCTAATATGTTTTTCTCTCTTTTCTTCACATTGGATATTTATATTGTTCTATCTTGAGTTTACTGAAACTTTACCTCTTTCATTTCCATTCTGCTATTGAACCTATGCAGTGAAATTTTTAAATTTCATATTATTTTTCAATTCTGAAATTTTTATTTGGTTCTATTTTTTCATGCTTCCTGTTTCTCTGCTGTGATTTTATTATCTTTTCATTCATTATAAGCATATCTTCTTTTATTTTCTTGAACAGAGTTATTAATAATCACTTTAAAATTCTCATCGGCTGCCTTCTTAGCACAGTAGGCAGCGCGTCAGCCTCATAAAATTCTCATCTGCTAATTCCAGGCTCTGGGTCATCTCAGGTTTGTTCTCTGTTGATTTGCTCTTGTAAATGGGTCAAAATTTCCAGGTTCATCACAAGCTGAATAACTTTGGATTATATCCTGGATATTTTAAATGAAGACTTTGGATTCTGATTTATTCCTCTGAAAGATATTGATTTCATTGTTTTGGTAGATAGTTAATGTGTTTAGATTCAAACTGTGAACTTTGCCTCTAGGTAGTAGTTGAAATCTTAGTTCGGGGCTTTCATTTTCAATTGAAATCTGTCCCTTGTATGTGTGGTTCGGGAGTCAGCTGAGATTGAGATAGAATCTATAGACAGAAATTGGGGCTCCCTGGCTCTAGGTCTCTCCTTTCCAGGATTCCTCCTTAGTTTCCAATGGCCTTGGTTATCCTGAGCTGTGCCTATAGTTCTTCATACCAGATAGATTGTGAGTTTGCTATTGTCTTACTCTTGGTGTCTTAGCTACTCGGCAGCTTTAGTTTGCCCTTACTCTAAAAGCTGTAAAAATGGGTAATCACCTTGTGCCAACTCCCCTTCAAAATATGCCTGCTTCTGTTCACTCTGTAGTCTCTTCATATTGTTGTTTTTAATATTTTCCCCAGAGTTTATAGTTGCTATCCACAAGAGGATCAGGATCAATAGGAGTTTGCTCAGCCATATGAGAAGCAGAAGAAACTGTCCTGCTTAATTTTGATTTTGCTATTGCCAATTTGTCCTTAACATGGGATTCTGTCTCAGAAAGGAGCCTTGGCAGTGAGTGTTGAGAGTTCATAGAGGCTAGATTCCACCAGCACCTTCAGTCCTTCTTGCTACAACCTCCTTCTACTCACTTGCTATTGGAGAGTGTATAGCCCCTCCTAGTTTCAGCTGCTAATTCTCAGTTGTCCTACCATGTTTTCCAGTGCGTATCCATTAAGCTGTTTTTCCTTGTGAGCTCCTATTATGCTAGTGTTATTGGCTACCTTCAGTTGTAATGTTTAACTATGGGGAGAAAATAAACCTTAAGCCTTGGCTGGTGTCCCACAATGAGTTTGATGGGGGGAAAATATACCTCTAGAGAGAAAACCTCTAGCATTACAAGTGGTAACTCAGCCTTGGCATTGCTTTCTTTTAAGAGAAACCACTTCCAATTGTAGTACTCTAGCTTTCAGGGTACTGGTGTGTGGATGCAGGCAGGAAAAAAACTTTTAGGGGCAAGCCAATCTGCAAGTATCTGTTACCTAGCACCCATCATCCCAGGCAGCCCTGAGTTCCACCCTAAAGTTACCCTGTCACCCCTGGTGGGTTACATTCTACCACTTATATGTCTCCCAATGGCAGAACAGAAAGTGGTCATCTCAGGATAATGATAACAAGAGAAAAAGGAGCACATTTGAAAAAAAATTCCCACCTTAATTCCAGTCCATTATTCTTTTCTTTCTTTTTGGGGCTGTCTTTCCCCCAGTCCTGTTGTACTCGGTGTTCTGACCCATCCACCTTTTGTTTTCTTAGAGCTTTCCTCACTATTTTTATGCTATTTTGATAGAACCACCCATCTCTGGATTCTGTGACATGTCCAGGGTTGGGTTCTGGAGAGAGGGCCAGTTTGTAATTTTTTAATTTTAATAAGAACTGAAATAACTATTTCTTTTCATTAAAAAGTAAAAATACCTTAAAAATTTTAAGTATATATTTCAGGACATTGGAACTTTACAAGAGATTCCTTCTGAACCCCAGAAGACCTTTGAGAATTTCAAACAATGAAGAATAACTGATCATCAGCTTTGGGTGCTTCCTCAGTTAATGACATAGATGTGAGATCACCATCTGGGGTATAGATATAAAATGCACCTTTGCCTACATACATCCTAACAGTACAAAAGACAACTTTTATTTTCATGAAATGTCTCATCAATAGGCTAGAAAGTAATGGAGACTTTTTCTGTGGCATTATTGACCACATAGGGCTGTGGTTGCAATATGTTATTTTTTATCTAATAAAACTAACAGTATCTGGTTATTTTTTCCTTTGCTTATGAGGTTTGCATATAGTCTTATGAGGATAAGTTGTAATTTATAGCTTCTAAGGAGATTAGGCTGATAGAAAGTTTGAATGAAAAAAAAGCCATATCAAATTCCTCTAGTTCTTAATTTTGTCTGAGCTATTAAAACCCAATTAGACACAGACCAAATTCTTGTTTATTAGAAGCTTCAGAAGTCTTATAAATGAGTGCTAACATAGTTGTGGGAGTCCATTGCTTACTACATGCAGTCTTTTGCAAAAAAGCATCACATCATTTTAATAACAAGAGTGCGTTCCATGAATATACTCATTCACATTGAGAGAACAGGCCCAACCATTTACAATCTAGTGATTCCAACTGTTTAAGCAAATGAGTGCATAAGCCATTAGCTAGCTTCTTTCCTTCTTACTACTTCTCTCTCATTAGTACTCCATCCCCACCCCCAAGCCTGTTGAAGCACTATTCATGTCCTCTAGGACCAGCTCAAATAGTATTGAGCCCAATACCTCCTCCACAAAACAGAATTGATTGCTTCCTCCTTTATTCTTCTCTCTGTGTCTAACACCAAGCTCCGAACCTAGCCTGTAGTAAATGTTAGGTGAATGCTGTAAGAGTAAAACCAATTGTGAAATGTTACCATTTTTGGATACTGGCCACAAAGATGGTGCTTTCAAAAGGACCTTTTTCCATTACTCCCAAGACCCAAGCAAGCATGCTAACTAAGACCACTTGTCTACGACTTGCTGTGGTTATTTATATTTATACCAAGAAGCATGGCATTTATTAAGGATGCTGGCATTAGCTTGCCTGTGCTTGGGGGAGTAGGGTAAGGTACTCCTGATTTGTGTGCTTGGCCAGGGCACACCATGGGCACAGAGACAGGCCTCTTCCATCAATCACATGCTTCTATAACTGCCACTGCCCAACAGCACAGGGGTGGATAACAAATGTGTTTTGGTGATATTTTCAAGGGGACAAAAAGAGTGCTATTAGAATCCAAGGTGTTGATTTTCTTCTATAGAAAACATCCCCTTCCTGTTTCATCAGAAACCCTTCGAATTTTGAAACCTTTTAAATTAGAAGTATTGGAGATCCCTTTTTACTTACACTGACAAATGAGTTACTCACCTTTATCCCCTCCCCATTATGTTCTTCATTTGAGGTAAACACGATGTTCATTTAACTTTTGCATCCTCAGATTAACTGCAAGTGGAACAATCTAATACATCTCCTCAGTGTTGGAGCTTAAATTCTGAGGACATCATTTTTCATTTTCAAATGAAGCTGACATCAAGAAAGAACAGCAGATCAAGCAGCAATTGCTGTCCTTCTCTGTTTTGCAAAGTATCTCTTACAAGAAAAGAGCTTGTGAAACTTGGTTCCATTTCTCACAGCCGTGGGATAAGGGTCACATGTAAACAATGATATCCTGTGCTACTTGGGCCTCACTTAACTGTCTTTGTTGCTTTAGAAGGAACTGCCAAGTGGGGTGTTTCTCAAAGCTCATGCTTGACATTCCAGAAATACTGTAGAGTCCACTTCAAAGATGGTACTTTGCATATGAAATTTGTGACTATTGATGCATTCTTGATGGTTATGGGGCATCACATTGACACATTCTTTCAAATTACATAGGAAATACACCCTCCACGATGAATGAATCTGGTACTCTGACGGTGGGCCTGTCATTGCAGGAGACCTTTGCACTTACCACTTGGGTATTTTTCTGGAAAGCTATGGTAGTTTGGGGCTTAGGGTGACCATGTTTGCTGAACTAGTGACATTGAGATGATTGCTACAAGATAAGTTTTTGGGTTCTTGATAGAGCACTAACTGGGAGTCAGGAGACCTGGGTTCTACTGCCCAGTGGACTAACTCTTTGGCCTTGTGAAATGTCCTTGGTCTCTCTGGCCTCAGTTTTCAATTTTTGAAATGATGGGATTATACTAGATAATCTTCTAACTCCTTTCTGGCTCTAAATTTGATCATGTGACATAAAACAGTAAAAACTAAACAGGAAGTCAGGAAACAGAAGTTTCCAGTCCAGGCTCTGCTACTTACTGTGACTTGGCACAAGTCACTTAGCCTCCCAGCCTCAGGTCTCCATCTCTGGGGAGACTAGTATCTTCTCTACCTGCCTCACCTGGTGGTTGTACCAATCAGGTAAAGAAACATCTTTTTCACAGAGCATTTACTGAGCAACTACTCTGGGGCACCAGCTTGATAGATGGCAAAGATAGAGAGGTTATTAGATTATCTGTTACTACTACTAATGTTAGCTACAATTTAGTGAGCCCTTCCTATCACCAGGCACTTAGGTACAATATTCCATTTAGCCTACATTTTATGGATGAGGGAACTGAAGTTCAAGGAGGTTGGATCACTTCCTCAAGATCATGTAGCTAGGCAGAGCTGAAACTGAAATTTGTACCAGGGTTCTGTTCTTTATTTTAAAAGTTAAAAACATCTCACCTCCTGCCAAGGAGCTCGTGTTACTATTATTATTTCTTTCCTGGGCCACAGTGCCTGAATCTCATGACCTGGAAGCTGTGCACATGTAGGGGGAGGCATGGGAGGAGACTGGCTTGGCTGGGGCTGAAGGAAATGTTCTCTTTGCAGACACTGCCTAAGGCAGCACAGTCAGTGAAAAGACCTGAGGGGCAGCCCAAGTGCACAAGCCAGAGGAAGTCCAAATGCATTGCCTGGGCTGAGGGACCAAATGCAGCAGGCATTCAGGTGGTAGCTGGGGGTGGGGGGTTTAGTTGTAAAAGGGAGCAGTGAAATGCCTGGGGCCTGGTTGTGGAGACCAGGTATTCTTTGAGGCTAGTTTTGATGTGCTGCTCGTGGCCTGTGATGTGAATAGGCCAATTCCATTGAAAGAGCCAGGCAGAAGACGGAACCAGCCTTCAGTTTGCTTACCTGTAAAAGAAGGACATTGGGCTAAATGAGCTCAATGGGTGCCCTTGTGTCAGACATCCCCTGGGGTCAGCAGTCTGCAGAACCAGCTCCTCCGGGGCTCTGAGCAGTAGACAGTGCTTTTGCTAGAGTGTTGTTCTGTCTTAGAATATACCCCCAAGTCTCTCAGATGCTCGGATTTTGTTTTGATTATATCAGGAGCTGCATTGGTAGAACCCCTGTCCCCCAAGAAGCACACAGCTCAACTGCCTTCCTGCTCTCTTTGCAAAGTCTTCTCAGGGTGGCTTTACCATCATGACCCAACTCTTTGTGCCTCTGATTTACCCCTCCAAGTCTGCTGATTTACTCCTCCAAGTCTGCTGATTCCTTTAACCACACTGGTTCTTTCTCTGAACTCTGCTTACTCTATGGACTGCCCAGCCCAAGAGAGAATAGCCTGATTACGCTAACTTAAGTTGTTAGGCACGAGCACATCTGGAATTATGGGATAAATGACAGAAGCAGGCCAGGTGTGTGTGTTTCATGGGTGGGGGAACTAAGCCCTGGCACTAGATATGGCCATTGACCAGTACTCATGCTTGAGTTAAAGGTCTTGTTACAGGCAGAGACAGGCTAGTGGGTTGGAGGTTGGTGCCACAGTGATATTCAGGGAAATAGCCAATGCTAAGGAGTCCAGGGTAACTAGTTCAATAACAATGGCAAGAGCAGACACTTACATGGACAGTGTGCTAAGCACTTAAAATAGATTTACTCTTTTAATCTTCGCAGCAATCTTGTGAGGTAACATTGCTATTTCCCACTTTATGTATGAGGAAACCGAGAGACTGAGGGGTTAAGCATCCTGCTCAAAATCACATAGCTAAGGTGTGGGTACATAGATATTGCTTAGAGTTAGCGAATTGGCAGTCATCATCTAGAAAACCCGTCCATAGTATCCAAACCCTAGTCACTGGGCCAAGGTACCAGTTCCAGAGAGAAGGGTAGATAAGAACAAGGCAGGGCAGAGGAGCTCATCCACCCAACATTCAGGCACTGAGGACAACCTTCTGTGCCAGGTGTTGGGGGAAGACACAAGTAAGATAGCATCTCCTTCAGGCCAGAGCTCATTCTGAAAGGGAGCTGAGGCTGTAGGCAGGATAACATATAGAACTTACAGGTGAGAATCAAGGCAGGAGTTCTTCTGTTAAGACTGGGCCAGTCTCAGAGGTGGACTTGGGAAGAGTTCTGATCTGGGAGCATCACAACCTCTTAGGAAGCTCTTTTGGGGGTACCACGTCTTGGAGGGCAACGTATTCTTAATCTCACAGCCATGGGACTGAGGCTGAGCATTAACCCTATGCCCATGGATGGGTTGGTCTGGGAACTGCATTGAGCCTGAACCTCTAGGTGAAAGGATCAGTGGTCCAGCTATGGGGATCTGAGTAGGGTAGAGGAATTGAACTGGGGGCTAATAGAACAAAGCCCAGGAATGATACCCCAGCTCCTGTGGAGACTGTTTTCCTTCTACCATTCCTTTGGAAGTATTGGGCCCAGCCGTGGTTGAAAGGGAAATGAATTTGGAGCCAGGGGATCTGGGGTCCATATGTTGGTAGAAGCTATGATGTCTGAACATTCTTGTTGGGATAGCTGAAATTCTTAGTAGAAATTCCAGGAAAACCAGAGGACATCTGGGAAATATATGTGGATTGGAATGGAGAGAAATACTTAGTCTTCTGGGGGAAATCTCCAATATCAAAAACCAGACTTTTAAAACTTGGTTTTCCAAAGTGACATATTAATCAAGTAGTATATAAGAGGCTTTGTAAACTATAGGGCAGGACCCCTGTGCAAGGCCTTGTTAACATGTTCATTGTTACAGATCAGGGGACAAGCAACCTCAGCAGTTCACAGGAGGAGATAGAAATATCGCCCCTCCTCACACCAGCTCTTTCTTTCTACAACCCAAAAGAGTCAATTGGAACAGATTTTCAGTTCTCTGCTGTGTTTACTAGTCTCCTGTACAGCCATCAGCCAAGGCCACTACTACCTGAAGGCAGGGCCCAGATAGGTGTGAGAAGAAGAACGTAGACCCCCTCATCCCTAGCAAGCTCAGTCCATTTCAGTTAAGACCCTGAGACCCAGTGAAGTATATAATGCATTAGAGCCATGCCTGGCGGGTCAGGATGCCTCAATCAAGATCCTGGTTCTGTAATTGCAAATAAGTTACTTAATGTCTCTGGGGAGCATCTACAAAGTGGGGGATTCATATTAGAATTTATATTAGTCTATCTGCCTCATAGGATGGTTGTGAAGATTACCTGACTGCCTGGAATGCACTCAGCCCAGCCCCTGGCCCACAGACAACGTTTGGTGTTAGTTGCTACTATTCTCCTTTTCCCTTCTATCTTCCACCTTCCTCCTTCTCCCCGGTCTGCTTTCTTCTCCTGTTTTTCCTCCACCTTCATCTTTAGAAGGCTTTCCAGAAGAACCTGAAGCTAGTGGCTTGGTTGGCCTAGCTGGCTGTCACTGCTCTGAGCTGACAGAGTTTGAGTAATTAGATCTGAGTCCCTGAAGCCCTGTATTCAGAGCATGAGCCCTCTAGGGTTGGGACTTTGCCTGGTCCTTGCTACTTGGCCTCCCAGCCCCGGTGACTGAGGCCCTGCCACCTTACTTCAGGGTTCCTTCATGCCAATCACTAGCTATCACACCACACTTGTTGGATATGTTTTCTCTTTTGGGTATTAGTGGCCCACACAGCAGTCATCCTTACCTGCTACCTTACACAGTGATTCCACACAGTGACTTCCAATGAGCCTAGTACTTACCTCAGTGAAACTTTCTAAAAGCCCTGTGAAAATTGCATAGCTCCTTATTCATTTGGCAAATGCTCATTGAGCACCTACTCTGTGCTTCTAGGTGTTCAACGAGGGTGGCACAATAGAAAAATAATGGGGAATTGTGGAGGAGGCATTAGATAAAACCTGAACTCTTGAGTCTCACAAATTGGCCCTTAAACTGGCTCTGCCACTCACAGCTGTATGGCCTTGGGCCAGTCAACCCACCTCTCTGTACTCCATTTCCTCGTATGTAAAATGGGCATATGAATAGTCCCCATCTCACAGGGCTTCCTTACTAGCTTCATTTCCTGCTCTGCACTTTCATATAATTTGTACTTTTATTTTTAGTTCATATCTCAATATATTGTGATTCCGTCTGCCTTCCAAGCTATATTCTGAGCTCTGGTGGGCAGGAACCACTTGTTTATGTTTGTAACTCTAGTGCCTCCCATAGTGCCTGGCCCAAAATATATAAGCTGTTGCTGAAATGTTAACACTATGTGATAATTATTTTTCCAGGTCTGTCTTCCTTAGTAAGCTGTGAGTTTCTGGAGGGCAGATATTTTGTCTCAGTATATGCAAAACATAGTGGGTCTGGCAGGATATAGTGGGTGTGGCTTAAAGTAGGGACTCAGGGAATGCTGGTTAAATGAGTGGGGAAGTGAGGGGAGGAATGAAAGGAATAGAGGAAGACTGATGACTAAGACTAAGACGATTTCTTACAGGCCTACTACTATTATTGAGGCCATGCTCAGCTTGGAATTAATTTGGAAATGTAGTAGGAATGTGAGATAAGGGCTAGCTTCATTTTCTGAGGCCTGATTTTCCTCAGTCTTGTTCCAGAATTTAACACTGTTGACCACCTTTTCTTTTTGAAATGCTTTTCTTCTTTAGCCTCTTTAAGAACAAAGTATTTTGGTTTTCATCATGCCTTTCTGACCACCCCCCTTGTTCCTTGTTTTGTTTTGTGGTTGTTGAGCCTTATTCCTTTTGCTTCCTCACCAAAACCTCTTCCACCTCTACCAACACTCGACTGTGATGTAAATGTTCTTTAGGCTTTGGACCCGGCCCTATCCTCTCCTTTCCTAGTAAAATTAATCTAATCCCAAGGTTTTGCTCTTGAAAGTCATCTGTATGAACAATTTCCAAATCTCTCTCCAGCTTTGACATTTCTTTTGAGCTCCAAGTCTGAATCTGCAAGCTCCTGATGCATCTATACCTGGTTCTTTGTCTTCAAACTCCTGATGCATCTATACCTGGTTCTTTGTCTTCAAGCTCCTGATCATCTATGCCTGGTTCTTTGTCTTCCTGAACATTGTGTGTAAAACTTCTTATCCTTTTTCCCCAAAACTGACCTCTCTCCCCACCTTCTCTTTTCTCATTAGCCTGTCAGTATTTTTTGGTGCATAAGGAATAGGTATGAGTATATATTTTTTAACTACTATGCTATTATCACATTTAACAAAATTAACAGTAATTATTATCATTTTATACCCAATCCATATTCAGATTTCCCTTTCTCAAAGATGTCATTTTATAATTAGCTTTTTAAAATTAGAATCCTAATAGGGCCCAAACACTACATTTGGTTCTGTCTCATAAGTCTTTTATTGCTTTTGAGTCATTGTAGAAACCAGGTCATTTGCCCTGAAGAATGTCTCACAATCTCAATTTATTTGTTTTCTCATGTTGTCATTGAACTTGTTTCTCTATCCCCTGTATTTCCTATAAACTGGTAGTTATGTCTAGAGGCTTTGATTAGATTCAGGTTGAAGTTTTTGAGTAAGAATACTTCATAGCGAGTGCTGTGTACTTTCTATTATATCACCTCATGACGCAAATCATATCTGGTTGCCCCACTTTTCGTGTTACTAGATTGATCAGTGGGTTTAAATGGTATCACCTGGAGCCCTCCATTAACAAGGTTTCCATCAACCCTTCACCTAATGGTTTTAACAACTATTGATGATTACTCTTTGGGTCCATTATTTCATTAAGAGTTGCAAAATGGAATTTTTCTAATTCTGTTATGACTTCTGCCATACTTGGGATTTTTGTATAAAGAATTTTATTCTTCAACCATTTAGTTACCTAGAGTTAGTGTATGTAAAATAAAAAAAGGCAGGATAAATATTTGATACCTTCCCTTATAAAAACATCAATTTTCAGAATGAGTTGGTATCCTAGCAACCTTCAATGGAGACCAATCAAGTATTGTTATGAACTCATAGATTTTTATATATTTAGTGTGTTTCAATCTATTGTAGTCATTATTTAATTTGTTGCTAAAATTATTTCATCTTAGGCCAGTGGGGGTCCTTTCAAGTTGGCTTGTTTCCTTTTGTCATGATAGATTTCTTGATTTTTGGTTTGTTTTCAGGTTCATCTTGTACAATTCCAAACCCAGACCTGGAGTCAACCATTTTGCCAAGGGGCTCTTGTTCCTTTTGATGGGAAATGGTATTAAGAGAGCCCAGTGTAAGGGCTGGGTTTCCTCACTGCAGCTAGGTTGTCAAGTCTTTTCTTTTTAGTGAAAGAGCTAGAAAATGCCTATTTCTTTTCAAAAGGAAGCATGATGAATTCCTACTGATATTTCAAAGCCGAATTTAAGAGTATAGGGCTTTTTCTTAACATTTTTGATTTTGTAACTGTATCTAATTTCTCTCACTCTAAAAGTCTTGCTTCCTAATGACATTATGTAATTACTCGCATTACCCTATATTATATCTGTAATGATTTCAAAGGAGCAATTCCAATGTTACTACTAAGATTAGTGAATGCAGTTAAAGATTTCTTTGCTTTTCCTTTTGCCCTTAGAATAAATCCTACTAGGGAGGTAGTCAAAGTATTGTGTTTCAAAGTCACTGGAAAAGTTATTTCTCTGTGTGGTTATGTTACCAACTTGATATACGGTTTGATTCATTTGCTTCATTTTTTTCTCAGTTTTACGGATTGTTTTCTTCCTTTTTTTGAAATTTAATTTTACATTTAACTCATATAAAACGTTTACGGAATTCCAGAGTCAAAACCGTATAACAGGAGATACTCTAAATGTCTTGCTTCCATCCTGCCCCCATTCTTTTTTCTCCCTCCCTCCATAGTAACGATGTTTAATTAGGTGTTGGCTTATCCATCCATCATGTATTTGAATATTAAACAAAAGAGAATAAGTAATTGTATTTCACCCCCATATGTTACACAAATGTAGCAAGTACTATAAAAACTCTTCTGCTCCCTTTCTTTCCTTAACATTCTAGAGAATCATTCTGTGTCAATGTATGGAGATCTTCCTCTTTCTTGTTTTGTGACTGTATAGTATACTATCCTAAAGAGGAACTATACTTTGTTCAGCTGGTCAGTCCCTGTTGACAGATACTTGTATTGATTCTAGTCTTTTTCAGTTGCAAAGAATGTTACCATAAGTAGTGGAAGTATTTGTCTCATGTCTCCTTGCTCCAAGCCTCGGTGGCATTCTTAACTCCCCTTTCTGCCTCCTTTTGTACACCTATTCAGTTCTGAACCCTGGTGATTCTTCCTTTGCCTTCTTCTCTGTTTCTGCCTTTCTATCCCTTATGCTGTCACCTAGTTTTAGACACTAGTTGTCTTTGCCTGGGTCATAGCAATAGCAGTGGAATCCCTACTTATTTTTCTCCTCAGTCCAGTCTGTGCTACACACAATGGCCAGATTTATTTCCTGAAATACTGCTTTCATCATAAGCTCTTCTCACTCTACTCATAAATCTTCAAAAGTAGCATAAAATCCAAATTCTCTAGTTTGGCATTCAAGGGCCTCCATGGACTGAGCCAAATCCCCTTTCCTGATATTCATTCTCTCTGCTTTGGTCTATGGATACATTGCTCTATATATTTGATTTCTCAAATATCACATTGTTTATTATCTTTATACCTTACCTATGCTTCAGAGTTACACTTAAATCCCAGCTCTCTAGAAACCCTACTGGAAACCTCTGCCCAGGCTCACTTGCTCTCTCTCTCTCCCATGAGCTCCTACTCTTTGCGATATCCATTTGAAATTGAGCAGACTTAGTGCCTTGCCAAATGGAAAGATCTGTTAAGTCCATCTGCTTACTACCATAAGATGTAAGAAATTCATTAATATGTTCATCAAGCACTAACTGAACATCAGAAAAGCATCAAAACTTGAGGGACCTTTGGAATAGTTACGGTTCTTTCTGATAGTAACCAAGAAGAGTGTGGGATTCTATCTGTCTGGAGGCACAGCTAAGAATATGTTCCAGGGTGGCAATACATGACTGAGAGATATAATCATAGATTATGGTAGATTGTGTGTCCCTTCCAAAGGCAGATTTAATTCCACTTGAAGGAGAAGAAATCATGCTTGATTCTGGGGGAAAGGACGTGTTTAATAAGTATTGAGTCAAAAGGTCTCAAATTCTAGAAGGGCACTGCTTTTTCCAACTTCCCCCATTAGGATAAAACATGGCATTTTGTTTTTTGAGGACCTAGAGCTCATATAAGCCTGACATTATCTTGGCCACCAGCTATGTGACAGGCTGGTTGGCCAATCTCACATTACAGAATACCGCTTCCATTCTGTACTTTTGTTGTTTGGGTTGCATTAACCTTAATTTCTTAAAGTTCCTTTTAAAACTTCACCATCTGGAGCTAGAACTATTTTTGGTTTATTTATTTACAATTTATCCTCTTTGCTTTCAAAAGGATTTGAAGAAGCTTGCAAGTTTAAACATAATGCAAAGTAAGGCATAGAACAAAATTGTCTATTTTAAGGAGTAGGTATTACCAGATACCTTGGATAAGTGGAATGCTTTGGCTGTTGAGCACTGACTATGACTTTGAATTTTTTGGCAGTCAAGTGTAAGGGTTACATTGGTATATATTTACCTGAGAATTAGAAAGCTGATATATTCTTCTTTAAAGATCAACTTCTCCCTGACATGAAACTCAAGTTGGGATCTGACACAGGAACCTTGTATAAGCACATTAGGTAACACAGTGAATCATGTTTTTAACTTTAATTTTTACAAGTTAAACACAGAATAAAACACAGAAATACCCACCAAATCATCACTGTTTATGTTAATTGAATTAAGGTTTTATGTTTGTTGTTATTTGTTTGAAAAATTAATTCAACTTTCACACACTGCTAGCCGACTCTCACTTGGGGAAGCTATTTGGCAGTATCTACTAAAGCTAAACAAATGGCTACCCAGTGACCCAGCAATTCCACTGCATGTGTTTACTGAAATATATATACAGGAATGTCCATTACAGCATTATTTAGTAGCATCAAATAATGAAAACAACTCAAATATTCATCAGTAGTGAATATATGAATAAATTGTGTTGCATTTGTACAATGGAATACTGTATAGTAGTGAAAATTAACAAATTAGAGCTACATGCAAGAACATGGAAGACACTTTTTAAAATAAGATTTTATTTATTTACTTATTTATTTGAGAGAGAGCAGGAAGAGAGAGAGAGAGCACAAGTGGTGGGGGGAGGGCCAGAGGGAGAGGCAGATTCCCTGCTGAGTAGAAAGCCAGATGTAGGGCTCTATCTCAGGACCCCAGAATCGTGACCTGAGCTGAAGGCAGATGCTTAGCCCACTGAGCCACCCAGGTGCCCCTGGAGGACTCTTATGAACATCACATTTATCAAAATAAATCAGAACCTAAATAATACATGCTATCTGATTTAATTTCTATAAAGTTCAAAACCAGGCAAAACTAAACTGTGATATTAAAAATCAGGATAAAAGTTAACTTTCGTGAGGGAAGAAATGAAAATGATGGGTACATGATGGAGCTTCTAGAGATGGTGATGTTCTATTTTGATTCCTGAGTAGTGCTTACTGAAGTGTACTCATGTTATACTAATTTATTGAGCTGCACAAGTATGAGCTATGCACTTTTCTACATGTGTGTTATACTTCAGCAGAAGTTTAAGTGTGAATACATGTATGTAATAAGATTTCAAACTATATAGAAAAATATATAATGAAAATAAAGTCACTGTTCTATTCCAAATTCCCATTCCCTCTCATCAAAGTCTATAACTATTGCCAGTTTCTTGTAACACCTCATTATTCTTCTAGAAATGTCCTGTAATAAAAACAGTGGTGTGTGTGTATCTATGGGTATATGTCTGTTCCTTTTTGTTATTTACAGAAATGGAAACACACTGTATACATTATTCTGACACGTTTTTTTTTTTTCATGTAACACTGTGTCTTAGACATCTTTTTCTATCAGTGGATAGAAAATATCTACCTTCTTCTTTGTAATGACTTCATAAAGTAGTCCATTATGAGGATACACCATGTTTAACCAATCTTCTATTAGTGGACATTTAAGATTTTCCAGTTTTTTAAATATTACAATGATATATTAAACATCTTTTTACACATGTCCTTGCACATGTGTATGGGGTATAGTGGACTTTTGCATCCTTTTGTTAAATTGTCTAACTGTGGGTGAAAATACCAGAGTCAAAACCATCCTTAAAATTCCCTTAGAAAGGCTGGCATACCATATCTTCATCATTCCTGTTTGCCTGTTTTTCCTGCAGTATTGAAGTAGATCTTTGAGTCTGGTTTAGCACCTAATGAAGAGAAGACCTTGTAGGTATGAGCTATATTGAGTGACATATATGCATCTTTAAACACCAGAATCACAGTGACATGATCACTATCTACAAGTGCCTCTCTGAGAGGCACATGGGGACCAAGATTTACAAGGGAGTAATAGAACCACAGTTTTCGCCTTACAGTCTCTCTAAGGCATAGCAGGGTCTTCGGGCAGAATGGCGGATATAACCTGCTACACCATTTTAATTGTCGTCTTTGTCTCTCTAAACTCTGTCTTCTATCTTTCTCTTTATGTCTTTGTCTCTCTGTCTCTCTTTCTGTCTCCCCTTTCCCCCTCTCCCTCTCTGTATGCTGAATGCCTATGATTGAATTGGTATAACTCATGTGTGTATATGCTGTGCTTCCCCTGTGTATCATAGGATCAATTCCAAGAAGTGGGTTTTGGGCACATATATATGTATGCATGTATTTTCAAATCATATGTGTGTGTTATATAGATACATTTTTTATTATGAAAATTTCAAACATACAAAAGTATGTTTGAATAGAATTCTCTAACAAGGGGCAACTGGGTGGCTACATTTGTTAAATGTCTGACTCTTGATTTCAGCTCAGGTCATGATCTCAGGGTTGTGAGATTGAGCCCCATGTCAGGCTCCCTGCACAGTGGGGAGTCTGCTTGAGACTCTCTTTCCCCCTCTCCATTTGTCCCTCCCCCTACATATTCATGCTCTCTCCCCCACTCTGTCTCTTTCTCTCTCTCTCAAGTAAATAAGTCATCTTTATAAAAAAAAGAATTTTTTTAAAAGATTTTATTTATTTATTTGACAGAGAGAGAGAGATCACAAGTAGGGGGCGGGTAGGGGGGTATGCAGGCTCCCTGCTGAGCAGAGAGCCCAATGTGGGGCTTGATCCCAGGACCCTGAGATCATGACTTGAGCCAAAGGCAGAGGCTTAACCCACTGAGCCACCCAGGCGCCTCTTTAAAAAAAAAAAAAAAAAGAATTCTATAACAAGACTCCTGTACCTATCACCCAGCCTCAAAAATGATCAACCCATGGCCGCTGTCATCTATACCATACACACTTTTCCTCTTTTTGTAATATTTTGAAGCAAGTCACAGATCTAACATTTTATCTGAGTGATTCAGTATGTATTTCTAAAGGATTGGGACTTAAAAAAAATCCACAATGCAATTGTCACACCTCAAAATGAACAAAACTTCATTAAAATCAGCAAATATCCAGTCAGTGTTCTAGTTTCCAATTATCTTGCAGTTGGGGTAAATGGATTCTTATTTGTTTGCCTAAAACTCTAAGTAAGGGCTAGATACTGTAATTGATTGATAATAGTCTTTTAGTCTCTTTCAATCTATAGGTTCCCCTTCAATCTTTTTTCTTTTTGCAATTGATTTTTGGAAGAAAATGGATTTTTTTCCCCTGTAGCATTTCCCATACTCAGGATTTTGCTGATTGCATGCCCATTGTTAAGTTTAATACTTACATAGTCTAAGTATCCTCAGACTTCTGTGTTTTCTCTAAATTAGTAGTTGATTTTAGAGGCTTAATTAGATCCAGGTTTAAGGGTTTTTTTTTTTAGCATCTTGGTTAGTTTTTTTTTTTTCTAAGACTACTTCATACATGATTCTGTGCTCTCCATTAAGTGACACATACTACATGATTTTCTCTACCTTTTTTTTAAAAAATATTTTATTTCTTTACTTATTTAAGAGAGAGATAGAGAGAACATGAGTAGGGAGAGGACCAGAGGGAGTGGGACAAGCAGATTCTGTGCTGAGCACAGAGCCTGACATGGGGCTCAATCCCATGACCCTGAGATCATGACCTGAGTCCAAATCAAGAGTTGGACACTTAACTGACTGAGCCAACCAAGTGCCCTGTTTTTTCTCCTACTTTTATGTTAGCAGTCATTGATGATCAAGTCTAGATTCATTTATTCATTAAGGATTGAAAGATGGTGATGTTTTTCTCTTATTATTCCTTTTTTATTTATTAGCTAAAATATGTCTGTATATCTATTACTTGGTTATCCAGAGTATAGTTTGTATAAGAAGGCAAGATAAATGCCTGATTCAAAATAATCAGCTGATTTGCCAACATCCACTAATAAAGGCAATGAGTGATTATTTTTTAAAGTGTAATCATGAATTAATGGACTTAAACATATTTGATGTGTTCAAATCCATTTTTCTTATTAATATTGAGGTTTGCATTCACCATTGGGAAACTCTAAGTTGGTTCCTTGAGTCTTTTTTTACATGACTCTAGTAGTCTTTGAAAATTTTCTTGCTAGGTATAAGATCATCCAGGATCATCATGTAAATTTCCTGCTCCAGATATGAAGAACCATGTTTATAGATGTCAACATAGTACAGTGAAAAGGGCACACAGAGTGACTGGGGTGGAATCCTGGCCCTACCTCATACTGCCTGTATGGCCATGGACAAGCTACTTAATATTTACCAGCTTAAGTGTTTTCGTGTTTAAAATAAACTAATGGTACCTATCTTTCATGGTATTTAGGAGAGTTAAAATTATACACACATAAACACACACAAACACGTAGTAGGTACTCAGAAATTCATGTTCCTTCTCTACTTCCCATTCTCTTCTTACTCAAGGGACAATATCACATCCTCTAGGATTACTTAAGCTTCTGTGTTTACAGCATGGAGTGTTCTCTTTCACATATAGGAGACACTAAACGCATACTTGCAAATTGACTTTGAGGATAGATGTCATCAAATAATTGTTGCCAACACATGTTAATCTCTGTGAAAGCAGGCATTGCTTCAGTGACATTGTTTTTAAAAAGGGTTTTTCCTTTATTTTTCAGAGTGCTCATTCACAAATATTAATAAATAGATCTCTTCTCACCATCCTGCCCTATTCCCCAAAATTGAGGTGTGATGATGATACCAGCTTTCAGTTGTGTTAAAGAAAGTAGAGAAGCATGGATAATTCAAAAGAATAATCCAAGTTCATGAGTCACTTTGAAGAGACTCATTTCAGTTTGAAAGATATTATCTGATATATAGAACAGATTTCCCTTCTTAAATTAGTTTTACTTACACTACTATTAAAATGGCATTTCATTCCTCAAGGTCACGGCAGCTAGAGAGGGTAATAAGTCCAAAATGTACTGAACAAGCCATAGAAGGCAACTTGGGATGGGGTGTTTATTTGCCCTATTCTGCCCTGATACTCACCTGTTGCTATGGTGCTGTCCTCAACTTAGGATCAAAATTAGGAAATTGTCAGGGTGCCTGGGTGGCTCAGTCAGTTAAGTGGCTGCCTTCAGCTCAGGTCATGATCTCAGGGTACTGGGATCAAGTCCTGCATCGGGCTCCCTGCTCAGCGGGGAGTCTACTTCTCCCTCTGTGCTCTCTCTGCTCTGTCTCTCAGATACATACATACATACATACATACATACAATCTTAAAAAAAAAAAAGAATTAGGAAATTGTCAAGCAGTCTCAATGTTCCAGCCCTGGCAGCCAGGGGAGCAGCAGCAGCTGCAAAGAGCACAACCTTTTGACAATTAACTAAAAGATAGTGAATAAAGGTGGAAAGAGTGGTGAGGAAGAGCCTCCTCAATTAAGTAGTATCCTGTGATGGTCTTCAACTCAGAATCTAGTATAGGTTGATTTGGATTTTGAGAGAGCTTGCTGGAGAATTGTTTTGCCTGGTGGCTGCTTCCCCCAAAGTACCCAGTGACCAAGTCATTACATGGTGCTATTCACTCAGAAGGTATTAGCCTTTGAGTAGGGAAAGCTGTTTGACCACCTACTCATAGGTCCCATTCTCCAAGCTCTTTGTCTCATGGTGGGGCAGAAGCAGCTGGCTGAGGTGGCTGGAAAGCCCACTTGTGTTTCCTAAGAGATAAGCTCTGGGACTATGTCTTGTCTTGGGTTAGCTACCCAGGAACCCTTTTCCCATAAGCCCTAGGGGTGAACGCCTAATAAACACAAAGGCTTTCTTTGTGCCAGTACTTTTAGAGGCTCTTTCCATGCATTCTGACATTGAATCCTCATAACCAGTTATGGCTGTGTGGGTATTAGATACAAATTTGATAGATGAAAAATTGAACATTTAGAGAGATTTGCCTGGCTACTCTTATCCCAGGTTCCACTTCCAGGCTAACACCTTCTTTCATTTCAGGGACTTCTGCCAATCAGCTGTTGGAACGGGAAGTAGGTGGGGGAGAGCAAGGATACCAAATAGGAAAAGGTAACCAAGGTTTTGGAAGCTTCACACAGTTTTTGTCTCATTTAATCCCTGTTCCATCTCTTCTTGTGGATCTGAAGTCACTAACCCTGAAGTTAAAATTCTAAACCCATGATCTGACTACAACAAATGTATTTAGGGCTGGATTAATGATGCCTACTATTGGAAGTGGGTCTGTCCCAGGAAATCTGGTTTTCTTGGTTAACATAGTTTTGAGTACTCACTGACTCTTTTCCTGCCCTCCTGTCATTTACACCAGTGGCCTCCCAAAAACAGTGAGCGACCCCTAGGACTCATGGGTATGGTATGGTTGGGTGGCTAGCTGAACTCTAGACAGACTGAACCTGCATTCTACATTGTTCTAACCAACTGAGCCACAGTACTTCAGTGATTGATGATGGAACAAAAAGGTGTCTCTCCATGTAAGGTGGAGGTAGTCTAATAGAGAAGGAAACAAAATGTGGATATGAAATCTTTAACTTGCGAAGCAACAAACTAATCAGACCCATGGAAGCATTATGTCAATGTCAAGTAATTGTCAGGAGTAGAAATTATTTAAGTACACACTCCATATATTTGGTATTTTTCTCATTTGTTTTACTTTTTGGGTAAGGACTGCAGATAAACAAGGGGAAAAATGAGAAGGAAAGATACCACTGAGGTTTTACCTCATCTCAAAAGATTATTTTCATCACAGGACTTCTGTAAAATAGGCAATAACCATTTTTAAATAGAAAAAAACATTTTTGGGAAAAAAGTCAACTTAGGAAACATTTTCTTTGGAAATAACATTAAACACTGTATTTTAAAAATACTCTTTATCCTATTTTCAGACTGCTCACTCATGCTTGCTTTCTGTCAATACTAAACAGAGTTATAATAAATCTTGTTCTCTTAACAGAATTACTCTTTTTACTGTCATTTTTTTCTAACCACTTTAGATCACAATACTTTGCTTGTGTGTCTGTATGTGTGTGCATATGTGTGTTTCAGCTTAAAGAGGAACTATTTTGAAATTAGATTTAATTCATTATCTTTGAAACCTGAAAGCTCCATAGCTCTGGGTGTTTCTGTAGAAAGTCCCCCACCTTGCCAGAAGGGCATAATGAAATGTCAGAGGGGGTGGCTGTTCATCTTTCTATTTATGGGCTTATTGTCTTTGACATGCTTTATACTACTTGATTATTCTCTGCTTGGGCCAACTAATACAACGGAGAAAGAGACCTTATTGCCATTCTTTCATCATTTTACAAAATCTCACCTTCATGATCTCCTCTTCGATACTGTTGCCCAGCTGGGGACATGTACATAGCTTCCACTCACTGTACTACATGAGATGCATCTTAGTTGCACGTCCCTGAGCTAACAAAGATCTTTCAGGAAAGATCTAGAGCAGGGGTTGGTAAACTATGGCCCGCAGGTTAAATCCAGCCCCCCTCCTGCTTTTGTAAAGTTTTCTTGGCACACAGACACACACATTTGTTTACATATTGCCCATGACTGCTTTAATGATACAACAGCAGAGCTGAGTAGTTGCCAAAGACCATTATCTCCCCCAAACTGAAATATTTACTGTGTGGCCCTTCAGAAAATATTTGCCAACCCCTTTTCTATAGAACAGATGTCCACCATAGCATATACCCAAGACATCTGGTGGTGTGTTTGCAGGCACTTAGAGGTGAAAGCAAAAGAGTATGATGAAAATATACCAAGATCTCTCACCTGGGAACAGCAAAATGGGTTCCAATGTTCCAGTCCCTGTTCTGTCACTGTCTGAATCAGTTTAGGCAGATCCCATTTCTTTCCTGTCCCAACTTTGCCCCAAAGGTAAAATGAAAGAATTGAACTAGGTGATACATAGGGGCCCTCCCAACTATGAGATTCTGTGGTTCCAATGTTTAGTTTAATAAGATCTTTTGTAATACACAGATACATCTATACTTTGAGACTATGGGATGCCCCATTTTTTAAAGCCTTTTTATTTTGAGATCATTTTATTTGATTTTTTAGAAGAGTTTGTTTATCAGAGAGAGAGAGAGAGAGAGAGGAGAGAGCACAAGCAGGGGGAGCAGCAGCTAGAGGGACTTCCTGCTGAGCAAGGAGCCTGATGTTATAAATAACATTAAACATTGAGCTGAAGGCAGATGCTTAACTGACTGAGTCACCCAGACTTCCCTTGAGATATGCAGGTCTCCTTGAGTTATTGACTGAATTCTGACCTGCACATGCATAAGAAAAAAACTATTCTTGGACACCAGAAAGCAGTAGACTGAACAACTAAAGTTCACATGAGGCTAGGAATATTTCATGTTCCCACCAATCAGTGTGAAAAGACCTGTAGTACTTAAGATATCAGGTAGAGTCCTCAAAGAGATGTTGTCTTAATAGTAGGCCTAAATTATCCCTAGACTAAAGGCTGCCATAGACATGGTCTAACAAAGTTTATAAGCAAGGCTTGAAAGAATTGAACTGATTTTAAGTAACTTGAAGTTTTCTTCAAGTTTTGTTGCTTTCCACAATAAAACCCAACAATATTTAAGGGAATATAACAAAATCTGGCACCCAACAGTGTAAACACACAATGTAGCATACAATGTTCAGTATCCAATCAAACAGTTTAAACCATACAAAGAATATATAGTTTAAACCATAGAAACCATACAAAGAAGCAGGAAAATGTGATTCACAGCCAGGATAAATACCAATCTAAAGCTATAGACTCCTAGAAATGACAGAGATAATGGAATTAGCAGACAAAAACATTTAAAAAGCTATTTTAAATATACTTTATATGATTATGGAGGTGCAGGGAACATGGACATGACAAAGAGAAATGGGAGATATAAAAAGGCTCAAATCAAACTGACAGAGATGAAATATATATGAAATAAAAATGTACTGGATGGGATTAATAGAATAGAAACTGCAGTAAATTAGATAACTTGAAGTCATAGCAAAAGAAACTATTCAAAACAAAGTACAGAGAAAAGAGACTTGCAGAGACGGAAGGAATGTTAGTAGCATCAGTGATAACATAACATAACATAAATAACATAAAGTGATCAAACATAATGCATAATTGGAGTGTCAGGAGAGTAGGAGGGCAGAAAATATTTGAAGAAATAAGGCTGGGTAATTGTTTTAAAATATTTTATTTATTTATTTGACAGAGATAGATCACAAGTAGGCAGAGAGGCAGGCAGAGAGAGAGGGGGAAACAGACTCCCCACTGAGCAGAGAGCCTGATGCAGGGCTCAATCCCAAGACCTTGGGATCATGACCTGAGCCAAAGGCAGAGGCTTTAACCCACTGAGCCACCCAGGCACCCTGGGTGCATGTATATTTATAATTGTTATATGCTTTTGATGAATTGACCCCTTAATCATTATGTAATGACCTACTTTGTCTCTTGTGATAGTTTTTGACTTAAAATCTATTTTTTTGGTGGTTGGGTTATGGACATTGGGAAAGGTATGTGCTATGGTGAGTGCTGTGAAGTGTGTAATCCTGGCAATTCACAGACCTGTACCCCTGGAGCTAATAATATATTATATGTTAATAAAAAAATTAAAAAATTAAATAAAAACCTATTTTTTCTGGGATAACTATAGCCACCTCTTGTGTCTTTGGGCTACCATTTGCATGGAATATCTTTTTCCATCTCTTCACTTTCAGCCTGTGTGTCTCTTAAAGGTAAAGTGAGTCTCTGGGAGGCAGCATATAATTGTATCTTGTTTTTTAATCCATTCAGTCATACTAGGTCTTTTGATTAGAGAATTTAATTCATTTACATTTAAAGTAATTATTAGTAAGGACTTACTATTGCCATTTGTTGTTTTCTAATTATTTTGTGGTTCTTTTGTTTCTTCCTCTCTTGTTGTCTTCTTTTGTGATTTTATGATAAGAACTTTTCAGACAAAAGCTGAGAGAAGTGACAGCCAACAGACATGCACCACAAGAGATGTTAAAGGGGGGGCACCTGGGTGGCTCAGTCAGTTAAGTGTCCAACTCTTTCTTTTGGCTCAGGTAATGATCTTAGGGTTGTGGGATCAGACCTCGCATTGGGCTCTGTGCTCTGCAGGGAGTCACCTTCTCTCCCCCTCCTTCTGCCCCTCCCCTGCTCTCTCTCTTTCTCTCTCTCAAATAAATAAATAAATAAATAAATCTTAACAAAAAAGAAATGTTAAAGGAAGTTTTTTTAAAAAAATTAATACCAAATGAAAATTTAGATCAAAGGTATGAAGAACACTAGAATTTGTAAACATGTGAGTATACATGCAAAACACTTTTTAAAAATTATTTTTATATTCTTCCTAAATGAAAATTAACTATTTATGTTAAAACTAATAACAGTGTTTTGTGGTATTTATAATAAGAAACTAAGTATTTGACAACAATAGCACAAAGAACAAGGGGAAAAGGGATGTATATGTGAAGTGGTATAATATTGGTTGAAGGTAGACTGTACTAAGTTAAAGATTTTATTGTAAGTGCTAGAATAATCAAAAAATGAAAAAGAGAGCGCCAATAAAACCCAATACTGGAGATAAAAGGGAATCATAAAAATAAGTAATCAAAAATAAGACAGGAATAAAAGAAAACAAGGAACGAGACCAGATAGGACAAATAAAAATTAGATAGCAAGGTTATAGATTTAAACCCAACAAAATCAATAACTTAATTAAATATGAATGTTCTAAACACTCTAATTAAAATACAGAGATTTTTAGTTTGGGTAAAGAAGTAAGACCTAACTATATACTGTCTATGAGAATCCCACTTTAAATATAAGGACACATATGGCTTAAGAGAAAAATACATAACAAACAAACCCTAATGAAAAGAAAGTTGAAGTAGCTATATTAACATTAGGCAGAATGGATTTTGGTACAAGGAATGTTACCAGGAATAAGGAGGAATAGTTCATAATAATAAAGTTGTCAATGCATCAAGAGGCATAACCATCCAAGATGTGTATGCCTCTAATAGGAGAGCTTCAAATATGTGAAGTAAAAGCTGGAAGAAATGTAAGGAGAAATATTCAAGTCCATAATTATAGTTGGAGATTTCAATATTCCTCTCTCACTGATAGATCAAATAGAAAGAATATTAGTAAGAATACAGAAAACTTGAATTATAGTATCAGCTAAATTGACCTACTTGATTTTTATGTAACATTCTATCCAATGAGAGCAAAATATACATCATTTTCAAGTACACAGAATGTTCACAAAGAAAGACCATATTCTGGGCCATAAAAAAGTCTTCATAAATTTAAGAGAAGATAAATCATGCAAAGGGTGTTCCCTGAGTACTAAGCAATCAAACAAGAAATCATATGGAAAATTTCCAATATATGGGTTTTAATAGCTTTTTAAGGATATAATTCACATAATGTGTAATTAAAAGTACACAATTTTATAGTTGTTAGTATATTCACAGCTATATGGAACCATCACTGCAGTGAATTTTAGAACATTTTCATCACCTCAAGAAGAAACTCTGCTTTAGCTATCAACCCTTCTATCTTCCCACCCCACCTAGACCTAAGTAGCCACTGATCTATTTTCTGTCTCTATAGATTTCACTATTCTGGACTTTAATATGAATGGAATCATAGTATGTAGTCCTTCGTGACTGACTTCTTTCACTTAGAATAATGTTTTCAAAGTTCCTCTGTATTACACCATGTATCAGTACTTTATTCATTTTTATGGCCAAATAATATTCATTATATAGATATGCCACATTTTATTTATCCATTCATCCATTGATAGTTATGTGAATTGTTTCTACCTTTTGACTATAATGAGTAATGCTGCTATAATCATCCATGTACAAGTTTTCCTTAGTATTAACATCTTGTATCGATGTGGTGTATTTGTTACAATTGATGAACCAGTGTTGATACATTATCATTAACTCAAATCCATAGTTTACATTAAGGTTCACCCTTTGTGTCGTACAGTTCTGTGGTTTTTGATAAATGCATAAGGTCATGTATCCACCATCACAGTATCATATAGAATAGTTTCACTGCCCTAAATATTTCCCATGCTGCCCCACCCCTTCATCACTCCCTTTCTTCCCTCAACCATTGACCTTTTTTTTTCATCTCCATAGTTTTTTCTTTTCCAGAATGTCATGTATATTGAACCATACAATATGTAGCCTTTTCAGACTTCTTTTACTTAGCAATACGCATTTAAGGTTTGTCCATGTCTTTTCACAACTTAATAACTCATTTCTTTTTATTGCTGAATAGTATTCCATTGTCTGGGTATACCACTTAGGCCTATTAATCTATTGTTCCTTGATGGACCATTTAACTATGACAGACAATCCCCAGTTCTAAATCACAAAGCTCTCTATGACCAATCGTAGTCAAGGACCTAGTTGAACCAACAGTCCATTTAGACTCATTTTGTGGTTAATGCAAACAACTTGATCATTTGGGTAAGAAAAGAAATTAGCTAAATTAATGGTCAGTGACTTTACCAGATGATTTTATCAAGATAGCCAAACTGGTTGGGTGTTGGGTATATGGGTCTAGCCTGAGAGACAGGCTGTATGGTCCAGTGGAAGGAGCCTGGGCCCAGGAGTCTAGAGCTCTGGGTTGTACCCACAGTTCTACTACCAACCTTGCCTCTGTGGACCTGTCTTTAAAGGCCTTACCTGCTCTGCTGAGCACAAATTCCAGAAGAGCTGTAAGTTTTCGTTCACTGATCAGACCTCTCATCTGTAGCATTAGATGCCATTTATATGCCAGAGCATATATACTATGGCAAAGGACCAAGGACTCATACACACATCCTTTATCTTATGGGGATCTTGCAGGGACTTAATGTCTTTCCAGGGTATGGGGTCCATGATGCATGCCCCTCAGGGCATTGTAGAACTTCCACAGAAAGGAGCTTCTGGGAGATACTCATTCTGGGGGCTTTTTGGAGATAAGTAAAGGGCCTTTTCTGAAGGCAGAATTTTCCTTGACCCTGAGAAGGCCTTTTCTTCCTGTATTATTACGCCAAAATAGATGCCAAGCCATTGTTGATTAATGTTGCTAGATGGAGCTGGTTCACTTTAGATGAACTTTCCTCCCTTTCTGCATGACTATGTAAATCACAATGAGCTATTGCATTTCCTAAGTTTAAACTCCTCCTTGGTATTAGGAACTGACTTCCATGAGTGCTTCTGAGGTTTGGGATTTAAATATTGGCTTCTTTTCACAATGAAGTCTTCCCATTTTTCAACCCCTGTGTCTTTTGTGGGGCAGAGCATTTTTCTGTGGTATTAAAACAGAAGCTGAGCATTTGTTCCTTCTTCTGGATATGAATTTGGTCTACAAACTTTTTTCTGAGAGACTCTTCACTCTCTGCTGGGCCCTTGACCTGAGCTTAGCTGTAGGCCTTTTGGAGAGAATGGAAGTTCCTCTGACATTGGGAAGCACGCAGGCAGGGCTAGACAGTTTTAGGTCTTGGCCAAGAGGCCCACCATGCCTTTAGCTGCCCAGTTAGAAACTCCTCACTCTCCCCCAGCTGCTACTTACCATGTAACTTCTGGGGTTCGGACTACTTATGTCTCACAGGGATGTTGGCAAAAGCCCCCTCATTTGTCTTTATTGCTCCAGACTATCCCCTACAGTGCCTCCAGTGTAAAGGACATCTTCACCATTGCAAATTCATGCCACCCAATCCCAAACCTGAATCTCCACTGGCTTCAGGATGTAGTCTTAGCCAAGAGCCGGTATTCAGGGCCCTCCCTTCTCTGACATTCTACTTCCCACTCAACTCACCAAGATCTTGGCCACCCTCTTTTCATAATCCTCATGCTTCAGCCATTCCAGACTTAGTTCTGTTCCCTGAGCATCCCATATACCTGCGTATTGCTTTATCTTATTTGTGCAGCCCCTATTGTCTGGAATTCTCTTCCTCTTCCCCCCAGTTCTTTCCTATGAGTTTGTCAAGCTGCAGCTCTGACATCACCAACTTTGTGAAGTGTTCTCCAACCCCCAGAGAGTTTGTTTCTTCTCAGGTCAGGAAAGAGTGAGACCAGACTCTGATCCTCAAGGTCTTCACTCCACTCCATGCTGTTTGGTAAGGAGAACTGACACCGAATATTTTCCAGAATGACCTGGGGTCTTCAGGAACGGGGCTACCTAGGCTCTGCTGGCTGTGTATTCAGAAGGGAAATGCTAGCACCCTCTTCCATGAGGAAAGATGCCTTCTTTGCCTGGCAGAAGATCTAGGGAGGGGTCCACAGGCAAGCCCCCCAGACCTATCCTGAGAGGAATAAAGCTGTCAGGCTTCCAGGCCAATGTCCTTTTTGCTCACCCCAGGCAAGGTCACTTTCAGCAACTCTTGACTGACCACTCACTGGGCACCAGGCACTGGACTGTTGTTGGGCTTCTGCCCTCAAAGAGCTCAGAATCAAGCAAGAAAGATAGATCTCTCTAGATGGGTATATTTCTTTGCTAGGGTTGCTGTAATAAAAGACCATAGACTGGGTGGCTTCAAAAATAGAAATGTATTGCCTCCCAGTTCTGAAGGATAGAAGTCCAAAATCAAGGTGTTGGTAAAGTTGGTTCCTTCTGAAGGCTGGGAGGGAAGGATCTGTTCAAGCTCTCTCTGTGGCTCCGCACATTGTCACATGGCCTTTTGTCTGTGCATGTCTATTTCTTAATATTTTCTTCTTAAAAAGACCATGAGTCATTTTGGATTAGAGCCTATCCTGATGACTTCACTTTAACTTAGTTACCTTTTTAGAGATCCTGTCTCCAAATACAGTCACATTCTGAGGCAATGAACTGCAACATTTTTGGGGGTACACAATTCAGCCCATAACAATGGGTAATGGCAGTTTAGTGTAAGGGCCCTAAGGGGATGGAAATTTTACACAGAATACTATTGGAGCACAGAACAAGGGTACCCATTAGGCCCATGCTCTCTTGACCACACTGCACATTGCCAGTCAGAACTACCATGGCCAAAGCCTGCCTTTAATTGAGCAGGCCACTAGTAAGAGGCAGACATAGATTTAAACACACAACCATGTAGTCCCATGTGATTCTTTGTCAGTTCAGCCATGGCATCTTCTACTTGAGAATCCCATACACCTTGTTTCCTCTGATCTGGCCCAGATCCCCTTTGGGAGAGGGAGAGATCCCCATTAACCTTTTCCTGTCTCTCTCCTTCCCTATCCAGTCTGATGAGTCAAAGGAACATAGGCTTAGAGCACAGAGAGACCTGATTTCAAATCCCAGTTGAGCTGCTTACTGGTTTTGTGATTATGGACAGACAAGGCTCACTTCCATGAGCCTCTGTTCCTTATTTCATAATATGGGATGGTAACTCCTGCAGGTGTGATTATGGAGCTAAAATGAAAATATTCAGGGGAAGGGTGTGGAGTCAGCTAAGTCTGGAGTGTGTTGATCTCTGTCTTGAAAGGGCCTGGCATGGGGACTGATCTGGAACTTACTCCCTCAGTTAGGGATTGATACACAAGTGACTGAATCAATGGCAAGGAAAGCAGTGTTCTTCCATGGCAAGTCCTTCTCTCAGCTGTGCCTGTGAGTTCAGACGGAGGGTCTGGGAATTCCTTCCACATCCCAGGCTAAGGGGAAAAGGATTTCCTTCCCTTATGAAAGAGAAAGAAAAGAAAAGCAAAAGGTTGGGTGTGGAAGGTGAGTAGAGGCTCAGGAAACATCATCGACCTGCTTCTCATCAGGGTCCATGTGGAGTGGCCCAAGCAGGGTCAGGCTGTAGAGCTGAGCACAGGGCCAGGGCTGGCAGGTGTGGGAACAGAGGAATGAGTCCAGGAGCCTGAAGGCCAGAGTGCTGTGTGGGGAAAAGGCAAGCAGCAGAGAGGGATATGTAGGGAGAAAGAGACAAGAGCTGTGTCTCCTATCCACATCACCTCACCTTGAGTGAAGTGGCCAGAGTGCTGATGCCAGGAAGCTGAAGGTAATGCTGGCAGTCATGCTTCCCTCCGACTTACCTTCTGAAGGGCAAGAAGGGTCTTTGGGCCTTCTGTTAAGTATATACTGTCATCCTATACTGTTTCATTTAATGGTCACAGACACCATATCAGGTAAGTAAGTATTCTTGGAAGTAGTGGAACTGGGATTTGAATGCAAGTCTCTCTCTCTCTCTCTCTCTCTGATTCTAGACCCAGCCTTCTGTTTTCTACACTATACTGTCTAATGAAAAGAGAATGGGATAAGGGATGCTGAAGACCTTGGTTTGAGTCCTGGCTCTACCACATGCTGCCTGTGTGACCATGGGGAGTTACTTAAACTCTCTGAGCCTTGGTTTCATTATCAGTTAAATGGGGGTAATATGCAGCCCCTACCCCAGCACACATGCACATACACATCCATTCAGCATCACTGGGAAAGTTAAACAAGGGGATATGCCAGGAAGTGCTTTGTCAAGTATACATTCCCTAAGTTAACCCACAGCCCTGGTGTCCTACATGGTACCTGGGCCAACTTTTAGATGTCCCCTAACTTCCTTCATGAGAGTCCCACCCTCATTTTAAGTTATTTCACACTGCAGATCCTTTGAATCCCTGCCTTTCCAGAACTTCCATCAGGTTCTCCCTTCAAAATTTCCTTTGGGTTAGCAGCTGCCTCCACCTCATTCATATTCTACCTCCCTCCTTCTCTGTCTCTGTCTCTGTCTGTCTGTCTGTCTCTCTCTCTTACACACACACACACACACACACACACACACACACACACCAGGAGAGTAGACCCAGTCTGTCAGCTACCTACTCAAAAACCACATTTCAAGGGCCACCTATTCACTCCATCTGCTAGAAGGCTGCTGCCTGGAGTGAAATGTGGACCCATCGGATCCACAGTAAGGACTGGTTGAGCTGGACCCCAGGAGTGAAGTGTAGAGTTGGTGAACTTTGAGCATAGCATATCTGAGAGGGAAGGGCCAGTCCAATGGGAAAGGGTTTCCCCTGAGGTGGTCCTTCTTTTATTTTTGTGGCAAAAGGTCCTAAATCCTCTCCTTGTTCCTCTCTGCTGGGGCCATTATCATCGGTGCCATCAGTTTTTTCTTCCTAAGGTCTGGTAAGGGGTTCCCCTCAGGGCAAGCCACAAGAGATAAGGGAGGTAGCTCATCCACCCCAGGCTCTGTGGCCACATGGTAGGAGGCAGCCTGAGGCAGGGAGAAGCCCTATAGCCCCAGGTCTGACAGCCCAAGCCCTGGCCCCAGCTTTGCCTTCCCTGACTCTTGACTTGACAAAAGTCCTTGTCCATCTCTGGGTCTTGGCTCCTCTAGCTTCAGACTGAAGGAGGTGACCCATCCCATCTCTAAGCTTCCTTTTTGTTCCAACCTCCCTGCATCCAAGCCTATAATTTGAGCTCTGTGACCAGGTAGCTGGAAAGTCTCCTGGTCAGAGTAAAAATTATTCTCCTGTCAGCCCAGCTGAGGGTTTCATGCGGGTTTTGTCCATGCCAGCCTCGTGGCTACTGCCAACCACTGTATGAACCCAGAGCAGACACCGATTCATTGTCCTTAGAGACAAATGCCAGATGGAAAAACTGTCATGCTTTTAGGCAGCCAAGCAGTGGTAAGGCTCAAACCTGTTTCTTCACAAAGAGTTTCTACCTCTTGGCTCATCTACTTCTGAGTAACCTGAGGCACAGCAAAGGTAGTGTATGTCCTGGCCTTGGATTTTGGACTAAGCCTGCCTTAAAAATCTACATCATGCCTAGATTCCTCCCCAGTGATAGGTTGGTCCTGAATGACCCTAACTCCTTCCCACAGATACTTCAACAGTTAATTCCCTCTCTCTGATCCTTCTCTATTCATGCTAAACCCCAGTTTAGGAAGGAAAAGCTATCTATCACATTCTTGCATAGCCATTCTACACCAGATTGAGTGGGTGACAGACAGGAAAACTGGAAAGGAAATGCCTATAATATTTAGTTGATGTGGTCATCATATTTGATTTGGCTGCATTGCCCCAAATGCAAATACAAATGTCCCACTTATTTGCATGTGAGTCTTCTTTCACGGGGGTAGGGAGTGGGAGTGGGGGGGGTGGAAGAGCCAATTCAAGTCCCAGAGTGATCTTGGAGCAGAGTGTTGCATTAGTTGGGACGTAGAGCAGTTGTATGGGGGCCCAGGTACCTGGGGGTGTGATCTCCAGGAAGCTTCTGGGGGGATGAAGTCACATGAAAATACATCATCTCAACTGAGCGCAACTTGGAAAATACTGCAATTCAGAGTTTTGCAGAAAACCATTTCTTTGGTATCTTTAACAGAGAAGGCTGTGGGGAGTAGAAAGAACACTGGGCTTGGAATAGAATTACTCAGTTCAAGTTTGAGTTCTACCACTTGACCTTGGGTGAGTTTCTTAGCTCCTTGGAGCCTCAGTTTTCTCCTTGGCAAAAAAAGGGCTTAAAACTCCCTGCTCTGCTGACCCCGTAGGGATGTTGTGAAAAGTCCAGGGAAACCTGCGTATGTGCGCTGTTGGCAGCTGTTTTTAGGAACATGGTGTATTGCTGTTTCTATTATTGTTGTTGTTATTGTATGAGGACGCTAGAAAATGTCTATACACCAAAACCAGTCACGAGTTCTCTTTTTAGGTGTTTTGAACTAAAAACAAAACAAAACCGAAGAAAGGCACAACAACAACAAAAACTCATCCAAAGGAAGTCATTTAGAACATGTAGAATTGTTCTTAAGAACTTATGAGTCCTAGGCTTTAGGTCAGAGAGCAGCTTCACACACTCTGTGACCCAGGGAGATCCAGCTGCCCTCCCTGGATCCTCTCATTTTCCCTTCTGTACTGAGTGAGGTTGGCTGAGCCCCTGTCTCCAGCACTCTCTCGTCTATGATGCACATTGACCACACTTTCTAGAGATTTCACATTTTACTAGGCCTTTGCAGGCCGGAACTTCTAGGTTTAGATAGGCCAATCTTTTGACCAGAAGGTTTATTTGTAGTTCTGATTATTCAGGCCTGGCATTTGCCACAGAGCAAGCTAAAATTGTGGGCAAATACCATGAGATCAGCCATCCTGACCCCAAGAGGTGCAAACAAGAGGGTATCACATGGGCCCTCTGCCTGGGACAATGCTAGAGGCTATCTCCTTGGCCCAACTCACCCTGAGATAAAATAGACACAAGGCCACAGACTCGGGATAGTTTCCCAAAAAGCTTCCCAATCAGAAGGACCAAGGTGTTTAGCTGAAAATTGACATATTTCTGACAGGCTTGGTTTAAGTACACAGGAAACTTACTGTTGATCATTGGGAATCGTATCTGAAGGGGTTATGTTTTCCTCCATTTGGCAGCTCCTGGACCATGCTAAAAACAGTCTTGCAGAAACATCACCCTGGGACTCCTCTTAGCCTTTCTTTGGGATTTGGCTTTCTAGAAGGCTTCTGCTCCTCACCCCTAGGTCCTGATAGAGACCATTTTGCAGCCATTTTGACAGTGCCTTCCTGCTCTCAGGTTTTGTACCTGTGCCCTCCTGCCTCCCAAGAGCAGAGCCTCCTTCACCAGACATTCAAGGCCTTCCCTACTTCATCCATTCAGTTTAGAATAGTGGGAAAAATGATTGGTTTTAGACCCAAGCAGATCTGAGTTTGGATGCCAACTGTATCTCATATGTGACCTTGGACAATTACTCTACTTTTCTTTCTGAGCCTCTGTTTTTTCATCTGTCAAAGGGAGATAATAATGTCTCATGGAGCTATTGTGAGGATTGAAGAGAAGATAATAAATGCAGAACATCTGGCCCAGTGCTTGACCCATCATGGCTTCTCAGCTGTCAGTGGCTATGAGCACTGCAATTCTATCTGCACAGTCTGGCCCCAACTTCCCTCCAGCTTTTCATCTCCTCCCCTGCACACCCTGTGCTCTAGCCAGAATGAGTCTTCCTATATTACCCTATGACTCTCTGAGCCTTTGCTCATGTTCAGCCCTATCCCTAGAACATCTTTCTTCATTATGTTCACCTGTCTAAAATCAGACCTATACTTCAAGACCAGGCATCTGAAACCCCAGCCTGATGTGATCATTTTTCCTCTGAGTCTCTGTAGCACTTTGGTCCTCCCTTGTGCTCATCACAAATCCTTCCCAAACCACTACTCTGTCTCAAGCCTTGTACTCAGTGCTACAGTGTATCCTGAAGTGAATCAGACCCAGTACGTACCTTCAAGAAATTTAGTCTGTTGAGCCACCAGAAAAATTTGGCATGTGTTTGGATCTTAAGTAGCCACCTCATGCTTGCTTACCCACAGACAGGCCCACAGTTTGCTCTGTTTGGGGGAGCCAGTAGCTATCAGGGGTGCCCTCTCTGCATTATTCCAACATCTTGAATCACCAAGGACTTCATCTTTCTGTGTTGCTTGGAAGCTTCTGATTTAGATAGCTTGAGCTAGCCCAAGGACATGGAGATAATCTGTGTAGCAATGACAGCTAAGACTTTGGGGTCAGAATCTTGATTTTTTTTTCCCCTTCCCCCTTTCTAGCTGGGTGCCCTTGGGGAAGTTACTTCACCCTTCTGTAAAGTGTTTCTGAGGAGTAAACAGGAAGGGCCAGGCACAAGGGGGCACATGGCGGTACTCAACCAAGTGTCATTACTGGGCTAGTGGTTCTTGTCCTACCAACACAGAGGGTGCTCTAGCATACATGGGCTCTTCTCGGGCCCCACTCAAGGGAATTTATATGCTTCACAATGAAGCCTTGCCCATGAAGCTACTCCCAAGACATGGGTCCTGAGAAGAGTAGTTCACAGAGGCCCAGTTGCTGGAAAACAGTAAGCATTACTGAAGATGTGTTGATGTGAGGTCAGTCTGCAGTGATCTCGTTTAGTACTCTGGTGGAAGCTGTCCACTTAGATCTCACTGGTGTATGAGAAAGAGTGTATCTTCCAGAAAGAGCACTTTTTAACCAATGTGATTTGAATGGCAGTGGGAAGCAATGAGAAGGATGTGGTGACAGGTGTCCTATTAAGTCTGACATAGGAATGAACTTGGTGGTGCTTTGTCCTCTGTGGGTTTTGGGCGCCAGTTTCCAGTCCCTTGGCAGGATCCTAGATGGGCTCAGTTGTGGGTTGGGCTGGATCTTTAGCAAGTTGGACTGGTGAAGACAAAGAGGCAGCCAAGACTATAGGGAAAAACTATAGGTAAAAAAAAAAAAAAAAAACTATAGGGAAACTGCTGAGAAGGCCCCAGGAATTGTCAAAAGTGGTAAGGAAATGTGGGTGTGGTTTGTGCAGGTATTAGTATCTGTGGTGGGGCTCATCTTGTGGGTCACCATGGCAATGGGAGCTTAGGGACACTGGAAGTTTGGGGCTTGGCGGTACATTGCCAAATGCTGAATGGTTTGCAGCAAAAGCCTGCCAAGCAGCTACTAGGGAGAGGTGGACTATCTGTCACCTCTGGTGGAGGGACAGGCTAAAGCTGGGAAGGGAGATGGGACCCAATGCAGACACACTGAAGCTTAGGGCAGGGCTTCAGGTCCAGCAAGAAGCTGGAGTATTCAGCAGAGAAACTGAAACAGAGCCCGCCCATGTGGTCTTGGCCAATGTGACTGGGGTGAGGGAAAGGCAGTAACTCTACAGTGTAGGCACAGGGGAAAGGGGTTTCCCCAGCCCCACTGGCTGCCTGCTGTGGGGCAGCAAGATCCAAGCTGCCGAGTGGACCCTGCTGGGGCTACAGTAAGTTCAGGCCTGGGACCTGCGGGTAAGGCCTTGAGCTGGCTGTGAGGGGCAGGTGATGACAGGGCCTGACAGACTGGCTGACCCAATTCTCTCTAAGTTCTTTGTTAATTTTCACTTGCGCCCCATACTAAAGTTTCCTTGGCTACCTCTTTCCTCATTCACTCTACCAGTATTTATTTACTCAGTATCTGCTCTGGTCAGATCCTCTGCTCTATTCTGAGGAGACTAGTGACACTGAGACTGTGACTGTGTCCCCAAAGACCTCCCTCTGTCACCCAGGGTGGGCAAATGAGTGGGCAGGTAGAGCACAGCACAGGAAGGACGATGATGGAGTCTGCACAGGATAACACTGGAGCCTGGCTGAGGGCACCCCACCCAGCAGAAGCAAGTTCCTAGCAGGAGGGGAAGTCCCCTAGGACTTCTGGCCATGATGTGGTAGAGGAGTTGATGCCTACCTCTTCTCTTTACCTCCTTCAATAAGCATAGTCTTCTCTCTCTCTCTCTTTTTATTATTCATTTATTTGCCAGAGAGAGAGCAAGCATTAGAGAGAGCACAAGCTGGGGGAGCAGCAGGCAGAGGGAGAGGGAGAAGCAGACTCCCCACTGAGCTAGGAGCCTGATGCAGGACCCAGTCCCAGGACGCCAGGATCATGACCCCAGCCAAAGGCAGACACTTAACTGACTGAGCCACCCAGGTGTCCCAAGCATAGTCTTTTCACACATAGAACTTTCTTTGCGGAGTGGAGGGCATGTTGAGGCAAAGCATAGGAAATTCTAGGCTCCTCACCAGGACTGGTTGATTTCATTCTCACAGCTGGGACTGAGGACTAAGTCCAAGCATAGGATGGGAAAGAGTCTTGGGACGGGGCGGGGGGCGGTGGGCAGGCAACAGAAATAGACAACTTTACTTGGGGCCCAGAGATTTCTCCCAGTTGGCAACAAAGCCTCCTGGGAAAATGAAACTCTGAAGTTAGGCCTAGACACCTTTTCCCTCTGGGATAAGAGGAAGTTTTCCTACTGAGAAGGATATGTGAAGGCCCTAGGTCCTCCCGGGAGAAAAGATTTCCCTTTAATGATCCAGGAACTAGGATTTTCTTCTGAAATGGAATGGACTGTGGCAAGCATGCTAAGGATTGAGAACTGCAGGCCCCAGGAGATTTAGGAAAGGACAGTAATGCCCTGCTGCTCAGGCCCCAGTGGAGCAATAGCATCCCTAGGGCAGCTCAGCACCTGAGGAAAGGCACTGCCATCTCCTCCCAGAGACGATGGTTACAGCACAGGAAAATTCACCAAAGGCAATAATAGAAGCCACTAGTGGGAATGGTTGTTTTTGCTTTTAAAAATGGTTCGACAAGTATTAGGAGAGAAATTACGCTGTGCCAGAACTCAGGGCTTGGAAAAGAGGAGGCAGCTCTCTGTGGGTTTTCTGGCCTCTTTCCATCCTAAAATGTCCTATTTTTCTGCATAGAATGAGAAAATGCACTTGTGCTTCTCCCCCTTGCTTCCCTCCCTCTCTCACTTTGTTCCAGTTTCATAAAGCATCGTGAGGAGCAGCTTTGGTTCCTCCTTGGGAGTCGCGGGCATGTCTCTGTGGCTGTCTGCTCTCTGGCATCTGCTGCTGGTGCTCCATCCAAGCTGCCAGTACTCTGAGCACCACCTCCTTCCTGGGCCAGTGCAGTTATTGGGTAGGATGGCTCCTGTTAGCCCCACGGGAGAACACTTCCAATTGCTAATCTTTAGAAAGATCAGGATTCACAAAATCCCTCTGAGGCCAACCCACTCCCCTCTGTTATCACTATGCCTGTTTTATAGATGGACAGGGAGAAACCTAGGATCACAAAAACTAGGAAACCTTAAAGGCCAGTGGTGCCAGACTGTGCTGGAATCTCTTAGTATTTGCACACAGGGTTGTTGGTTGCAAAGCAAAGCACCAGGCTCACCCTGGAGGACATAACAAACTGATCCCAATTTTCCCCAAGTTCAGACTGGGAACGAGGACAAAGTAGACAATCAGAAAATGATTTTAAACATGTAAGAGATGCCTCTAAATGAATGGGACTCGATTGTGTTCGTGCTGGGGTCGCAAAAAGAATGATGAATTTGGAGTCAAGAAGTCTGAGTTCAACCCTGCCCTTTGCCATAGACTAGTCATGTGACCTTGGACAAGCTGGTCACGGGGACTGAGGTAAGGGATGTGACAGCGCTGGAAAGTGGCAGCAGGCTCCCTGTCATTGAACCACCTCCCAGTTGGGGTTTTAAGTGGGTGTTCAGTATCTATAGTATTCGTGGGCCTTGCCAGCCATTCCTGGAATGACTCTTTCTCATTTGAGGGTGACTGTCAGTCACCCAAAGGGCATTCCCCGGGAATGTGGAGACGGTGGATGGTTAAACCAGGAAAGGCTGGATCTGGCTATGAAGGCTGGTGTGATTCATAAACTGTCTCTGAGGGCCACCTCCCCAGCCCCCCAGGGTTTGAGCAACAGTGTGCAAAAACATGTAAAGCCTCCCAAGGGGATGACTGAAGGGAGACATCTCCTTGATGGTGTAACTTCTGGTTCCTTGGCCTGAAAGCAGTCTCATTCTCATGACATCTATATCAAAGGCATCCATGCAAATGCCTAATACACCCCAGCAGCCTCCATTTTTCTGTTGACTGAGGCTGCTGGGGAGTCAATAGCTTCTAGGGTTGCTTCCAACTCTGCTGCCTTCCAGTTACAATTCTCTTTCTGGATGATATGAGGTTGCCTCAGTAGCAATCACAGCAGGGCACTGGGAACAATGGGAAACACTTATAGAGCCTTCCTCCTCCTATGAGGTAGGCATTGCTGTCATCCCTATTTTACAGATGAGGAAACTGAGGCTCAGAGATATGAAGCTATTTGCCTAGGATCACATGGCAGCTAGGAAGCAACAAAGCAGGATGCAAACCCAGGGAGCCTGGCTCCAGAGTTCATGGTTTATTGGAAGGGGTCTTGTGAGCTAAGTCTTCCAGAATGCTCATGTCCAACAGAACTGATGAGAGCACTGAGTGCCCAGGCCAGAATCTCTCTTTGCCTGAATGCTGCCAACTGACTAAGAAAAACAGTGCCTCTGAAGGAGGTATAGTGCACTGAATGGTGCCCACCCCCCAAAGATATGTTCACCCAGAACCTATGAATGTGATCTTATTTGGGAAAAGGGTCTTTGCAGATGTAGTCAAGTTAAGGATCTCGAGGTGAGATCATCCTGGATTTAGAATGGGCCCTATATCCAATGACAAGTGTCATGCAAGACAGAAGAGAAGACACACACAGGAGGAGGCCATATGAAAACGGAGGCAAAAATTGGAGCAATGTGCCTACAAGCCGAGGAACACCAAGGATTGTTGACAGTCCCACCAGAAGCTAGGAGGGAGCCATGGCACAGATTCTACCCCAAAGCCTTTAGAAGGAGTGTGGCCCTGCTGACACCTTAATTTTGAACTTTTGGCCTCCACAATGTGAGAGAATACATTTCTGTGGCTGTAAGCCACCAAGTTCATGACAAATTGTCTGGAAGCCCTAGGAAATGAATACAGGGAATTATCCCCCAGGAGTCTTCATGTACCATAGGTCCTCAGAGGCATTTGAGGGTCAAGGTCAGTATGGGGGTGGGTATCAATATCACCAACCCTTTGGAAGTGACCACGAGAGTGGTAGAGGGTAGAATCAGCTTCTTCTGGGTCCACAGCCCTCTCTACTTAGGGAATTCTAGCCCTGTGCTCAGAGGCCATCCTGAGTGGAAGAACTATTGCTCTGCTAAGCTGCTCAAGAAGGGCCTTGGTTCCCAATGGTATCCAGGAAATCCCGAGAGTAGCCAGTTATCATGGCCCTCTAGAGGGCTCCTGCATTCCAGTTAATTTACCTCTCAGTTCACTTGAGCTGGATTTTATCCCTTCCGGTGTACTTTGTTTTATGTCTCCCAGATAAAGGGGATGCGGTGGTAGTGGGAGAGAGGGATATTTGTTGGATGGGCATTCTGACATTATCGGCATTGGTGTTGCATGCATGCACTCTTGCATGGGGACATATTGGGAACAAGGGTCTTTGATTGATGTTCTCAAGACTCAAGGGCAACAGAAAGTAGTTTGGCTACCTACTAAGTTCATCCTTCTTGCCCAGTCTCCATAGTTCACACTCAAAAGTTGAGTTATTGGGGGCTGCTGTGTGGCTGGAAATAAAATGATGGCTGAGAGACTGGGGATTTGAAACGCAGACATTTGGGACTCAACACAGGCTCCTCACCCTGGAAGTGCCTGTCGGGTTTGTGAGGTCCAAAGCTCTTAGCTCACACTTGAGAAAACAGGCCTAGAGGGAAGCAGGGACTTGCCCCAGGCTGCACAGTTTGCTTGCTGCCAGACTGTGTCTGGCAAGCAGGACTCTTTCCGGCCCATGTTGCCAGGCAGGCTTCGATTCTTTTCCTGGTCACTGTGAGAAGCCAGGCCTTGGACAGGCCTCCTAAATTCTTTTTCTAGCTGCAAGTCCTCTGTCCTTCCTTAGAACCTCCAGCCGAGCACCCTGTGGTTCATGGGGCACTGTGACCACATTCCACTTGATTATTTTGGTCCCTGCCTTGTCTCCTCCACTAGACCAAGAGGCTTCAGGTCAGGTCCTAAGCATGATGCAGGTCGGTATTCTCCCTGCTCCTTTCAGGGCCCAGCCAGGGCCTGGTGTGGAATAGGAGCTCAGCACGTTTACTGAATGAATTATGAATAGGTAAATGAATGAAAGAAAGGAAATGCTAATGATAATAGTAAAATGTCTTTTGTATTAAAGCACACACTAAGAGGGGGTTAGAATGATCTCGTTTTTATACTCAATGATGTTAGCATTTCAGGTGTTAGCGGAGAAGAAATTACAAATTCTTGCCTTCTCATTTCTCAGCGATGGCTAACCCCCAAAGATGTAAAGGAGAAACAGTAACCTAGCGTTGTTGTTCTGTTTCACTCTCCTCTTTTGTTGCTGTGATACTGTGCGTGCTTTGAAAGGCATTTTTTGGTCATTTCAGGCCTCTTACATGAATCCATAAAATTAACTCCCAACCTTCTTTTTCTTCCTTGCTCTGGTATTATGTGGTTAACATATCCTTTTACCATACTTAAAAAGCAAAATTTATTAAATGGTACAAGCCCCACATGTGGCTACCTAGCCAGCCTCATGGATGCATGTGCTTGGCCAGCTCTGCCTAGTGCAGGGTGAGCAGGACCTGGAGTGGATCTGGGCTCTGGCGCCTGGCAGCCCTGGGACTCTTACCTGGGCTTCCCACATTACCAAGTCTGGTAAAGCCTTTTCCACAGCCAAGTTAGCTATTCAAGAGGTGGTAGTGAGGAATAGTACAGCAGAAGCAGTTAGGAGGGTGGGCCCTGGACTCCCACATTTCCCAGGCAAGTTATTCAATGTCTCTGAGCCTCAGTTCCCTCTTCTGTGAATTGGACGCAATAGCACCCTGTCATTGGGCATCCTGGGTGACCTCCCAGGGCTGTCTTGAGGGCTCAGCAAAGTAGCAAAGGCCACAAAAAAGCCAGATCTGCAATACTTTCTTACTTGTTCCTGCCTCTTTGGGGCCATTTCGAAGAGCAGCACTGAAGACAGGCCTTGTCTCCAGCCAGCTGTTCAGTTGATCTGGAATCTCACTGGGGCTTGAGGCAAGGTTTTTCCTAAGAAGGGATGCTCCTCAAGCTGTCAATGAACTATGTGCACCGTCAGCCAGCAAGGTGTCATAGCTGGGACTGTAAATTTTGTTTGCTTGAAGAAGGGAAAAATTATACCTAATAGACCTTCAGTGTCAGACTGACTTAAACCCACCAAGCAGCTGGCTTACCACATTCTTCCCCACACTTGCTTTCCTGGGGAATGGAGTTTGGAAGCAATTTCCAGGCCAGAAGAAACCAGGAAGGTTGGGGAGGGGGTCTTAAAAAGGGAGGGGAGGCATGTAGCCCTTGGGTAAGGGGAATCAAGTTCCCATGAGTTCTAAATCTCAGTTAGGTTATGCACGCATCTTTCGGAACTGAGCCAGGGTTTGTCTGGTATTTAAGGTGGGGTTCTTCTGAGGATATAAATCAGGGCAGGCTGAAAGTTGGGGAGGAAGGCCTAGCAGGAGAGATGCCATGCTGTGAGCCCAGTGAAGAACTTAGCCTTCTATGCAAACAGAGGGGAAGGGATGGCTCCTACCAGGCCCCTTTTACTCTCATGTGGCATGATTTTGTGGGCTGTTAGCAAGCTGGAATAAGTCACACTCTGAGCAACCTCATGTCCTCCTGCTGACTCTGGTATGCTCTCTAACCTCCCGGCCTCAGTTTCCCCATCTGCAAAGTAGTCTAAGTCAGGTGTCTGTGGCTTTTATTTAATAGGCTTTGCTGGCAACTCCACAGAAGTAGAGGAACATAGGGACGGTCCCGGCCTCAGGATGACCCCACTAAGCTGTGAAGTTAATTTGTGGGGCAGGAGGTAGCACTGGTAGGTCATCCAAACAGGTTGAAATGAGGGGGAAGCTGGGTCAGGGCAGGTGTCTGACTTGTCCCCCCATAGTGCCAACCTTGAAGTTCCCTTGTCCTGCATCCTAGCCACAGTAGAGCTCCTCTTCTGTTGGCACTTGCCTGTACTCCCAGAATGCAGTGCTGCAGAGACTAACCCAAGCATCATGGTGCCACAGCCCAGCCAGGCAAATCTGTTCACCTTTACTTTTAATTCCCAGGAGTGCTGAGGAGTTGATGGAGGGGTTATATCTATGGACTCACCTCAAGGTTTATGGCTTCTGGGTGTTCTCTGATGGTGCCTGCATCAGGAAGCTGAGAGGAATTGGTTCCCAGACTAGGAATCGGTCCTAGTTTCTTTCTTTATTTCATGTACAGATTGACTCAATTCTCACAAAGCTCAGAAAGTGTGTGATACAACCTAGAATCTGGAAGGGGCCTATCAGTTCCAAATATCTCTGTCAGGTGTAGGAACCCCCTCTCCACAATTGAGTCTCCAAGGGAATACCTCTAAGGACATGCTTCCTCCTGCTTCCTAAGGCAGCCTGTTCCAAGTTCAGACAGAGCCAACTTTTGTCATGTTTTCCTTACTCTAAGCTGGAGTTTATCTCTGTGAAATGTCTGCTCACCAGTCCTGGTCCTGTCTTCCATGCACTCTTCCTATGAGAGCTCTGGATGTAGGAGGAGGCAGCAAACCATGGACCTCCCTACAAACAATCTTCTTTTTTTCAGGTATCGTTCATTCTTTTTCTGTCATGATTTTAAGACTCTTCACCATCCTGTTCTCCCTTCTAGTCTCTCCCCCAAATATATCATTCTGTAACCCATCTGGAATAAATTGGATTATTCAAGGAGAGGCAAAGATGTAGGTGGATTTCCTTTCGTGTTCATATTCAGGTTTCCCCAGAGCACTTCCTAAGTAAGTTTGAATTTCCCCGAGGTTTTCTGTCACCCAGTTTGGTGCTATTTCTAAAATACATTTTTACACATGGCTTTCCTTTTCCTTTTTTTTTTTTTTTTTTTTTTTTTACCTCAGACTCTGTATGAGATTCCTACTGCTGCTGTAACAGAGTACCACAAGCTTAGTGGCTTAAAATAACACCCATGTATTCTCTCACAGTTTCAGAGGCCGGAAGTCCAAAAGGGGTCCCACTAGTTTAAAATTAAGGTGTGGCAAGGCTGCGTTCCTTTGGAAGGCTCTAGGGGAAAGTCTGCTTCCTTGCCTTTTCCAGCTTCTAGAAGCCACCCCCATTCCTTAGCTTATGGCCCCTTCCTCCATCTCCAAGGCCAGTGATGCAGACTATTGAATTTCAACTCCCCTCACCCCTCTCTCTCTGACTTTGCTTCCATTGTGGACTCACCCACTCTTTTGCCTCCCTCTTTCACTCACTAGGACTCTTGTGATTCTATTGAATTCACCCAGAGCATCCAGAATAATCTCCCCATCCCCAAATATTTAATTTAATCACATCTACAAAGTACCTTTTCCCATATAAGGTAACCTAGTCTCAGGCTCTGGGGATTTCAATGTAGACATCTTCGGTGGCTATTATCTGCCTCCCACAGACTCCTTCTGCCTCTAAGACCATGGTGTTAACAGGATGAGCTTTGTTAACCGGGAATATATCCACCCCCTTGTGCCTACTCAGGCCCCAGCCTCCCATTCCAGAGGGGTGCTACATCACTAGTGGAAGGGGTTCAAGTGCAGGCAGCACAGAATCAGCTCCACATGTGTTATTTGATGGATCTGGTTCCCCAAAACTCTTGTTTTGGGTTTATTATAGACCCTAGCACAAGTAAGAATTTAATGAATGGATGACTGGCTCCGTGGTGAGCAGAGCGAAGATTCAAATGTAGGAGCTTCAGAGTCCATAGCTTTAACCATTGTATTAGACCACCTCTTAAAATATCCCATGCTGCTCTGTCCTATGTCCTCTGTGCCTTGCTGCTCTGGCCTTTGGGGAGCCAGTTTCTCTTTCTTGTCTGGTATTTATGGTATAGTCCACTATGCCTTGACTATCTCTTGCCCTTGCCACACCCCTTCCCCCACCCCAACTGTTCTTTCCCCTAGTCTCCACAGTCAGTGCACCTGTGGGTCATTCTGCACTGCAGTGTTGGTTGTTGCCTCATCCGGGTCTCTGAGGCCCAGCCCAGAAACCCCATGAATGGTTGGGTTCTTATGTCTCAGAGCCCCATACCCTGTCGCCCCCATAAAAGGAGTAGCTAATTCTTTACTAGGTTCTACACACTTCGCTATTGGGAGGAAACCCTCTAGATCAGAGATTCTTAACCTTTGGTGGGTGATGGAACCTCTTTGAAAGCCATGGAGCTTCTATCCAGAATGACATTTGTGTGCACACAATGTAGACAATCTAGGGGGCTTCCTGGCACTCTGAAGCCTGCCTGGGAACCCTGGTTAAGAAGCCCTCCCCATGGAAGGAAAATTGGCATTTATAGAGTCCCTCTGGGTACTAGTCATATTGCCAGAGCCTTTTAAGTACATTGTTTCATGTTTCATTGAGTTCTCTCTGCCCATGGGAAGCAGACATTTTGTAGCCTGCCTTAGGTCACACAGTGGGTAAGGAGGTAAGGAGTTGGTAGGCACTGGCATCCTGGCCCTCTAGTCTCCAAAATTCTTGCTTTCCCCAGTGCTCATCTCACAAGCTGAAAAGCTATAGACATAGACCCTACAGAGGAGGAATTGGCTACAATAGGATGGCAGTGACCCCACTATCTCCTCAGAACCCTGAGGAGGAATCTGGGAAGTAACTCTGGTTGCTGGTGAGGGCACTGGGGACCCTGAACCAGCATTGACCCAAGGGTACAGCATCTGGGGGATGGGCTGGTGGAAAGCCTGTCAGAGCAGAGAGGCCCGGATGGTGTGAGGAAGCAGATAGTGGCCAGAATAGGATTTCCTGAGGTGCCTGCAAGGTCGGGGGGGAGGGCATGAAGCCACGGCAGAACCTGAGGCCTCACTGGGAAACAGCTCTGCTTTCTTCCAGCCTCACACCCAGCACACAACTTCCAGGGGAGGATACCAGTGCTGTCTTATTGGACTCTTGTTGGCTCTGCTGTTGCTGGAGTCAGCTTGCCAGATCGAAGGATGTCAGAGAACTGGACAGGGTGCAGTGTCACCCAAGGTCAAGAGGCATGAGATCTGAGTCAGGCTCTGTCCCCAGCTTGTTGGGTGACTTTTGACTATCTCTTTCTATGACTGAGCTTCAAGTTTCTATCTGGTCAAAAACTAGACCATCTCCAAGGGCTTCTCCCTAGCTGTGACATATTTTCTTCTAGGAATCTCTCTCCCTGCCTCAGTCAGGGACCTGGGACAATCCTAACTCTCTTGAGCCACCATGGAAGTTAATTGTCCTGAGGGCAGTTCCCCATGAGAAGCTCATTGCCAGCCTTGCCTCCAAAAACCATTGGCCTATGCCGACCTTGAAGCTGGTGCCAGGGTGGTATGGACTGTCCCTCCATGTGCCAATCCCTAGTCCAGACTGTTGTCTGGTCCCTCAGGAGAAGATTTCACTGGCTGGGAGAGCAACAAGCAGAGGTAGGAATCAGGAAGTCAGAGGAAGAAGGTAAAGGGGTTATAGGGGTTAAATTTTGCCCACCCGGTCTCCTGAGCTGAGAGAGTGATGAAAGTCCATTAGACTTTTCATCTGTGCTATGCATTAGTCATTCTCAAAAGCTCTGATCAGTTTGAGAGTCCTTGTGGCTTCAGCTTGTGTGGAGTGGGAATAGGGTTTGTAACAAAGAAAAGAGTCATCTGATATACTGCTTCACACCCAGCATTCTGGGCACCAGTTCCCAGGCCATTGTCCCAGGTAGGTGGCCTTCTTGGCTTCAGAATAGCTTTCCTTGGACTGGCTGGCTGGCATTAGGCAAACACTCCAGAGTAGAGATCCTATTAATGAATCAATGCTATGTGGGCTTATAACTTACTGTTGTATATAATCAAATAACTAATCAAACTGCTGGATATGTGCATGGTCCCAAGGAAAGCTTCGACAAGCTTCTTTTTCATGCTTCCTGCTGGTGGCCCTGGAAAGGGCAGGAGAACACTGTGTATCTAGTTTACCTAAAGGTGGGTCAATGAGTGAATGGTAGCATTGGGACCCTTTTGGTCACCAGCCGTGAGACCAAGTTCATGCTGTTTGGCCTTCCCTAGGATGTATTCATGTATGCTGTATAGTATAGAAGGAGCACTGGCTCATACTCCCCAGAAAGAAACCACGATAGGCATGCAAATTCAAGTCCTAGCTCCTACACTGGCAGGCTCTGTGACCTTGAGCAACTACCTTCACCTTCCCCAAGCTTTCATTTCCTCATTTGTTGAGTGAGAATGATAAGACCTCATCTCAGGGATATTTTTGAGGATTGATTCCTACATAGTAGATGTACCTAACCCAGCACAGTCCTGGACGAGGCCAGAGATGAAGTGTTGGGTCAGTCTGATTATGGCAACACATCCCACACTCAGAGATGGATATTTTTGAGGATTGATTCCTACATAGTAGATGTACCTAACCCAGCACAGTCCTGGACTAGGCCAGAGACGAAGTGTTGGGTCAGTCTGATTATGGCAACATGACCTACACACAGAGATGGCACCAATGTGGCTGTGCTGACTGTTGTTATTATCATTAATGAGTGTCATAGGCACAGTGGGCCCTTCCTGGTGTGGACTCTCCCAACCCTAGCCAGAACAGAATTGCACAGTTTGAGGAGCTCATCCCCTAACTGGTAGGGTAATAGAGGTGCTTTCATATGGTCAAGAGCTTTGTGTATATCGAGCCACTTGTATATCAAGCCATTCTAGAGTCACCCATCAATAAAATCATCTGGGGAATTGCAGCTTATTTTTCCCTCATTAGCTACAACTTTTCATTCTTTGTCCATCACAGTAGGGCATCATTATCTGAGGGTGTGAGGAGCTGGTGACCATTTTTGTTGATGATATAATTTCCATAGGTAAAGCTGAGCGAGTTACTTTAGGTTTGATCATTACAATGGCTTCTCTAAGTAGTTGGCATTCCATCTGAGCAGCCACTGGGAGATAAGGCAGAGAGATCTGCTCTGAAGATGATGATGCTGGGGAGAATGGCAGAGTCCTGGGTTGGAGTTCCAATCCTGCCACTTGCTGTTCTTGACTGAGCATAGCTTAAGTGTAGATCACACTCTCCAGGCCAAATAGAGCTTTCAACATGGTGTTTACTCTCACAGCACTTTGGGGAGACAGGAAGGACACTCATAGTTTTCCAGATGAGGAGCAGAACTGTGAGGAGTTTAACTGACTTATCCAAGGGCCTGAACTTGGTTGGTGGTGAGGGGAGGGAGTGGTTTTGAAGAACTACTCTTGAGCCCTCAGCAGCATTTGAATTGGGCTGAGAACCTCACACTGGACTTAAAGCAGAGGGCTGTCTGATAGCAGCCCCCATAGAGCCACAGGAATCATTCTAGAAGTCTGCCAGGACATCACAACATCCACCATAGCATCTTTCATGTGTTTATTGGACATTCGAATATCCTCTATTGTAATATACCTATTAAACTATTTTGCTACTTTTTATAGTGAGTCATTTGCCTTTTTTCTCATTGAGCTATAGGAGCCTTCATAAATTCTGGGATACTACTCCTTCATTTTTTTAATATGTTCTCCCAAACTGTGGATTTTTTAAAAAAATGTGCCATGAAAATTTACAAACATACAGAAAAGCTGAAAGAATTTTACAATCAGCAGTCATATATACCTCCTAGATTCTACAAACATTTTACTCTATTAGTCTGTCAGTCCATCTTATTGTTAATGCATTTCAAAGTTATATTCAGTATGAATAGCATTAATATGTATTTAGAATTCTTTTTTCTATTCTGAGATGAAATTTGCATATAACGAAATGCATAAATCAGAAGTGTTTCATTTGATAAGTTTGGAAAAATACATACAACTGTGTAACCAAACCTCTATCAAGAATTAGAACATCACCATCATTCCGGCAAATTCCCTCATGCTCTTTCCCAGTTGATCCCTGCTCTCACATTCCATAGACAATGAATGTTCTGATTCTTTCCCATCAAAGACTAGATTGGCCTGTCCTAGAATTTCATATTTATTTGCTTCTTTTTATTGCAGATGGTTTTTTCCATTGTATGAATTTGCCACAGTTGGTTTATCCATTCTCCTATTGGTGGCTGTTAACAGGTTTTAGCTTTTGTGAACAAAGCTGCTGTGAATAGTGTCTCATAAAACTTCTTGTGGAAATTTGTTTTCATTTCTCTTTGGTAAATACCTTGGAATGTAATTGCTTGATCATAGAGTACATATATGTTTAGGTTTATAAGAAACTGTGATCTAGACCATTTTCTAAAGCAGTTGTACTATTTAACATTCACATCAACAATGTGTTTAAGTTTTACTTGCTTCATATCCTTGCCAACATTTGGTGTTTTTATTCTTTTTAATTTTAGCCATTCAAGTGGGTATAATATCTTATTGTGGTTTTGATTTGCATTTCCCTAGTGATTAATGATGTTGAGCATCTTTTCACATGCTTATTGGTTACTTCTTTAATGAAGTATCTATATAAATATTGTGTCCATTTTTATTGAGTTTTTTGTCTTTTCGTTATTGACATTTTTATTAACATATAATGTATTATTAGCCCCAGGGGTACAGGTCTTTGGATCATCAGGCTTATACATCTCACAGCACTCACCTTCTACATGCCCTGCCCAATGTCCATAACCCAACCACTCTTTCCCTACCCCCTCCCCCAGCAACCCTTAGTTTGTTTTATGAGATTAAAAGTCTCTTATGGTTTGTCTCCCTCCCAATCCCATCTTGTTTCATTTTTTCCTTCCCTACCCCCCAAATCCCCTGCCTTGCCTCTCTAATTCCTCATATCAGAGAGATCATATGATGATTATCTTTCTCTGATTGACTTGTTTCACTCAGTGTAATACCCTCTATTTCCATCTATTTTGTTGCAAATGGCAAGATTTCATTTCTTTTGATGGCTGCATAGTATTCCACTATATATAGTGGAATACTATTATATATATATATAGAGAGAGAGAGAGAGAAAGGAATACTATGCATACTATACATCGGGCTCTTTGCTTGGCAGGGAGCCTGCTTCTCCCTCTGCCTCTGCCTGCCACTCTGTCTGCCCGTGCTCACTCTCGCTCCTCTCTTTCTGACAAATAAATAAATAAAATCTTAAAAAAAAAAAAACTTAAAAAAAAAGGAAATGTCTGTTCATGTCCTCTGCCCATTTCTTGATTGGATTATTTGTTCTTGGGTGTTGAGTTTGATAAGTTCTTTATAGATTTTGGATACCAGCCCTTTATCTGATATGTCATTTGCAAATATCTTCTCCCATTCTATCAGTTGTCTTTTGGTTTTGTTGAGTGTTTCCTTTGCTGTGCAAAAGCTTTTGATCTTGATGAAGTCCCAATAGTTCATTTTTGCTCTTGCTTCCTGAGGAGAACACAGACAGCAACCTCTTCAGCCTCAGCTGCAGCAACTTCTTCCTACTATTGACTTTTAAGAGTTGTTCTTTTAAGTATCTTGAATACCGTCCTTTGTCAGTTATATATTTTTCAAGTACTTTCTCCTAATCAGTGATGCATCTCTACATTTTATTAACAATGTGTTTTTTAAAAAAGGCTTTATTATTTAGAACAGTTTTAGATTTATTTTTAAAAATGAGAAGATAGTACAGAGAATTCTTATATACCTCTTACTCAATTTTCTCTATTGTTAATATTACATTAGTATGATACATTTGTGACAATAGACCTAGATTGATACATTATTAACTAAAATCTATACTTCTTTCATATTTCCTTTTGTCCTTTTCCTAATGTCCCTTTTCTGTTATGAATCATATTACATTTAATTATCTTGTCTCTTTAGACTCCTCTTGGATATGACAGTGTCTCACTTTTCTTATTCTTGATAGTTTTAAGAAGTACTGGTCAGGTATTTTGTAGGATGCCCCCTATTGGGATTTGTTTCATGTTTTTCTCATGATTAGACTGGGTTTATGGGTTTATGTAAGACCACAGAGGAAGAGTGCCATTTTCATCACATCATATTAACATGACTTATCACTATTGATGTTGACCTTGATCCCTGGCTGAGGTAGTGTTTGCCAGGTTTCTTCACTATAGATTTATTCTTTCTTTCCCCATTTCCATACTGTCCTCTTTGGAAGGAAGTCACTATGATTAGCCCACACTTAAGGAGTAGGGAGTAATTTTTTCCCTCCTTTGGCTTAGAGTATCTATACATTATTTGGAATTCATCTGTAAAGATGAGCAGAAGTATTTAACCTTTTTAAAAGAATTTATTTATTTATTTGACAGACAGAGATCACAAGTAAGCAGAGAAGGAGGCAGAGAGAGAGAGAGGAGGAAGCAGGCTCAATGCTGAGCAGAGAGACCGATGCGGGGCTCGATCCCAGAACCCTGGGATCATGACCTGAGCCAAAGGCAGAGGCTTTAACTCACTGAGCCACCCAGGTGCCCCAGAAGTATTTAATTTTGATGAAAAAATAGACAGTATGGCTATTACTTCCTGTGCATTAAGAAATTTTTGCTTACCTATAAGTCATGAAGATATTCTCAACCCATACCTGTATCATACACAAAAATTTAGTTTGAGATGTTTCACAGAACTAGGCATATAAGCTAAAACACAAAGCTTTTAGAAGAAAACATAGGTATTAGGGTTATGCTGGCCTCATCAAACAAGTCAAGACAAGTCTTCCCCCTCTCTTTTCTGAAAATATTTGTGTTAGATTGTTATTTCTTCCTTTGTTGTCTGCTAGAATATACCAGTGAAACCACTTGACCCTGGAGTTTTCTTTGTGGGAATGTGTTTGATGACAAATTCAATTTTTTAATAGCTACGAAATGCATATTTTCTGTTCAATCTTGTGTCCATTTCAGTACGTTATTTTCAAAGTATTTGTTCATTTTATCCAAGTTGTCAAAATTTGTTGGCAAAAAGATATCCATAATACTTAATTATTGTCCTTTTAATGCTGTAGGGTCTGCAGTGATATTCCCCTCTTTTATTCTTGATACTGCTAATTTGTGCTCTGTCTTTATTTTCATGATTAATCTAGCTAGGGAGTTTTCGATTTTTCTTGATCTTTTTGCTTTATTTTCTCCATTTTTAAAATTCTATTTCATTGACTCTGATCTTCTCTGTATTTTTAAACTTATACTTTTTTGGATTTACTTTGCCAACCTTTCTACCCTCTTGATGTGGAAACTTGACCATTAATTTTAAACCATTTTTCTTTTCTTTTTTAAAAGATTTTGTTTATTTATTTTTAGAGAGAGAGAACACGTGCACACATGAGTGAGAGGGGAGAGGGGGAAAGGGGAGAGAGACTCTAAGGCAGACTCTGTGCTGAACATGGAACCTGAGGCAGGGCTGGATCTCAGGACCTCCAGATCATGACCTAAGCTGAAACCAAGAGTTGGAGGCTTGCTTAACTGACTGAACCACCCAGATGCCCCAAACATTTTTCTTCTCTAATCTAAACATTTGCAGTTGTAACCTTTTCTTTAAATACTGCTTCACCTGCTTCCCACAAATTTTAGTATATTGTGTTTTTGTTGTCATGCACTTCAGAATATCTTTTAACTTCCTTTATGATTTCTTCTTTGACCCTTGTGTTATTTTTCTATGTATTGCTTAATTTCCAAATATTGTGGGGTTGTTTGGCTATCTTATGGTTATTAACTTTTTATTTAATTCCATTGTGGTCTGAGAAAATCCACTGTATGATTTTGTTTCTGTGAGATTTATTTAGACATGGCTTATGGCCCAGCATATAATCTATCTTCCTGAATATACCATGAATACTTGAAAAAAACGTGTATTCGTCTTTTGGGGGCTAAAGTGACTTAAAAATATTATTTATGTCAATGTGGTTGATGACATTATTTGGATCATCTATGTCTTTACTAATTTCTGTTTAGTTATTTTATCTTTTGCTGAGAATAGTTTGTTAAAATCTCCAACTCTGGTTTGTCTCTTTAATTCTTCCAGTTTTCACCTTGCTTATTTTGAAATTCTGTTATTAGGCACATATACATTTATGAATGTCATGTCTTCCTGATAAATTAACCCTCTCTTTTTAATGAAATGTCTCTCTTCATCTCTGATAACACTCTTGGACTTGAAGGCTATTTTATCTGATGTGAATACATCCATTGCATCCTTCACTGTTTTCTTAGTATATGTCCTTTCCCATCCATTTACTTCCAGTCTCTCTCTATCTTTACAGTTAAAGTGCATCTTCCCAGCAAGGATCTAATAGTGTCTCGCTCTTTTAATCCATTCTGACAATGTGCCTTTTAATTCAAGTGTTTAGACCATTAACATTTGTTATTAGTGTCCCTGGGCTGCCATAACAAAATACCACAGACTGGGTGGCTTCAACAACAGAAATTTCTTTCTTCACCATTCTGAAGGCTGGAAGTCCAAGGTCAAGGTGTTGACGGTTTTGGTTTCTCCTGAGGACACTCTCCTTGGCTTATAAATGGTTACCCTATTGTTGTGTGCTCACATGGTCTTTTCTCTTTGTGTATGCATCCCTGATATCTCTGAGTGTCCAAATTTCCTCTCCTCACAAGGATAATAGGTTGGATTAGGGCTCAACCTCCCAGCCTCATTTTAACTTATAGTAGTCTTCAAAGGCCCTACCTCCAAATACAGTCAGATTTTTGAGGTACAAGGGTTAGGACTTCATCATATGAGTTTGAAGGTGGCTGAAAAAAAATTTCAGCTCATAACAACATTAAACAGAATAATTAAGTTTAGATTAAGGTCTTCTTTTTTTTAACTATTTGTTTTCTATTTCCCCCTTCTCTTTGCTGCTGTCTTCTTCCTTTTCTGCCTTCTCTTGGATTATTTGGATATATTATAGATTTTCATTTTATTTATTCATTTTAGCTATACCTCTTTACTTTTATAACTTTTCAGTGTACTTAGATAATATTGTACCACTTGATGTCAAACATGGAGAATTTGCAACTGTATATGTCTACCCTCTCCCAATTTTTATGCTATAATTGTCATATGTGTTACATCTTACTGACATTATACACTTCATAACACAATGTTACAATTTTTGCTTTAAAGATTTTATTTATTCATTTGTCAGAGAGAGAGAGTGAGAGAAAGAGAGAGAGAGCTAGAGAGAGAGCACAGCAGGGGGAGCAGTAGGCAGAGGAAGAAGCAGGTTCTCTGCTTAGCAAGGAGCCCAATGCAGGACTCAGTCTTGGGACCCCAGGATCATGACCTGAGCCGAAGGCAGATGCTTAACCCACTAAGTCACCCAAGCATCCCACAGTGTTAGAATTTTTACTTTAAACAATCATATGTATTTTAAAGAAATTAAGAGAAAAATCACTTTTTATATTTACCATTTCCAACGCTCTTCTTCTTTTGATCCAGTTTTCATTTGGTATAATTTCCCTTCAGCCTGAAGAATTTCTTGCAGCATTTCTTGTAGTGCAAATATGCTGGTGATTAGTTCTGTTTGTTATCTTTTATCTTAAAAAAAAAAGCCTTAACCTTTATTTTATCTTCATTCTTGATTTTTGCTGCATATAGAATTCTTGGTTTTGTTCTTTCATTGCTATGAAGGTGTTCCCTGTATTTGAGCCTTTATTATATTTTATGTGTATTGAGTTTTGGTACCTCTATATGTCATTTCACTCTAGCTGCTTTCAGAATTTATCTTGACCTTTGATTTTTAGCAGATTGGCTGTGATGTGTGATTTTCTTTGTGTTCATCTTGCCTGGGATTCACTTGGCTTCTTGATTTTTATGTCCTTCAAAAATTTGGGAAATTGACTTCCATTCTTTTTTTCAAATAAATGTTTTTTTCTGGTTCATCCCCTCTCCTTTCCTTCCACAACTCTAGCTACATATATTTTAGATGTTTTCACAATGTCCCATAGACTCTGGGGTTTTATTTTTAATTTTTTTCTCTGTTCTTCAGAATGCATAATTTCTAATCATCTATCTTCATTTTTTATGACTCTTCTGTCATTTCTATTCTGTTGTTATACCTATTCAGTAAATTTTTATCTCAGATATTGTAGGCTTCAATTCTAAAATTAAAATTTCCATTTTGTTCTTTAGTATAGTTTTTATTTCGTTTCTGCATTTTCTTTTTATTTATTACAAGCATATTTCTCTTATTTCTCTTTATCTCCTTCAGCATAGCTATAATAGCTGCTTTTAAAAAACCTTTGTCTGCTAATCTCAACATCGGGGTCAGCTGAGTTGATTGCCTTTTTTTTCTCTTGAATTTTTCTCACATTTTTCTGGTTTTTATATGTAGATTTTTTTATTGAGGTAAAATTGGTATATAACATTATGTAAGTTTCAGGTGTACAGCATTATAATTCAACATCTGTATACACTACAAAATGATTACCATGACAGGTCTACCATCCATCACCATACAGTTGACCCCCTTCACCCATTTAATCACTTCCCAATCCCCTTCCTCTCTGTTCTCCATATCTGTGCATTTGTTTTTGTATTGTTTGGTTTGTTCATTTGTTTTATTTTAGATTCCACATATAAGTGAAATCATATGGTATTTGTCTTTCTCCATCTGATTTATTTCACTTTGCATGATACCCTCAAGGTCTATCTATTTTGGTACAAATGACAAGATTTCATTCTTCTTTGACTGAACAGTATTCCATTTTATATATATATATATATATATATATAGTATTCCATTATATACATATATATGTATATATGAATATATATAAAACATCATCATATATATTCCATTATATATGTCATATATAATATTATATATAGAGTGCATATTATATATATATTAACTATATACATAATGGAATACTATTCAGTCATAAAGAAGAATACACACACACACACACACACACACACCACATCCTCTTTATCCATTCATCCACTGATTGACACTTAATTGACATTGTTTATCTTAGCCACTGTAAATGTTTCACTGAACATAAAGGTGCATATATCACTTTAAATTAGAGTTTTCATATTCTTTGGATAAGTATCCAGAAGTAGAATAGCTGGATTATATGGTAGATCTATTCTTAGTTTTTTTTTTTTTTAAGATTTTTATTTATTTATTTATTTATTTGACAGACAGATCACAAGTAGGCAGAGAGGCAGGCAGAGAGAGAGGAGGAAGCAGGCTCCCCACTGAGCAGAGAGCCCGATGCGGGCTCGATCCCAGGACCCTGGGATCATAACCTGAGCCGAAAGCAGAGGCTTTAACCCACTGAGCCACCCCAGTGCCCCTATTCTTAGTTTTTTGAGGACTCTCCATACTGTTTTTCCATAGTGGCTGCACCAGTTTACATTCCCATCAACAGTATACAGGGATTTCCACACTCTCTGCAACACTAATTATTTCTTTTTTTGACGTTTTTATTTTAATTCCAGTTAGTTAACATAGTATTATATTAGTTTCAGGTGTACAATATAGTGATTCAACAGTTCCATATATCACCTGGTGCTTATCATGACAAGTGTTCTCATTAACCCCTCCTTAATCCCTCTCACCTATTTAACCCATCCTGCCACCCTCTCCCCTCTGGTAACCATGAGTTTGTTCTCTAGAATTAAGAGTCTATTTCTTGGTTTCTTTCTCCCTCTCCCTCTCTCTCTCTCCTTTTCTCTCTTTCCCTCACTCATTTGTTTTGTTTCTTAAATATCACATATGAGTGAAATCCTATGGTATTTGTCTTTCTCTGACTTATTCTGCTTAGCATTATACTCTCTAGCTCCATCCGTGTAATTGTAAATGGCAAGATTTCGTTCTTTTTCATGGCTGAATAATATTCCATCACATCTTCTGCATCCATTCATTGGTCAATGGACACTTGGACTGCTTCCAAATCTTGACTATTATAAATAATGCTAATATAAACATAAGGGTGCATGTGTCCCTTTGAATAAGCGTTTTATATTCTTTGGGTAAATACCCAGTAGTGTAGTTGCTGGATCATTATGATAGTACTATTTTTAACTTTATGAGGAACCTCCATACTGCTTTCCACTATGGCTGTACCAGTTTGCATTGTTACCAACAGTGCACCAGGGTTCCTTTTTCTGCACATCCTTGCCAACACCTGTTGTTTCTTGTATTGTTGATTTTAGCCATTTTAACTGGTGTGAGGTGATATCTCATTTTTAGTTTTGATTTGCATTTCCCTAATGGTAAATGGCGTTGAACATCTTTTCATGTGTGTGTTGGCCATCTGTATGTCTTCTTTGGGAACATATCTATTCAGATCCTCTACCCATTTTTTTAAAAGATTTTTTTTATTTATTTGACAGACCGAGATCACAAGTAGGCAGAGAGTCAGGCAGAGAGAGAGAGAGGAGGAAGCAGGCTCCCACAGAGCAGAGAGCCTGATGTGGGGCTCAATCCCAGGACCCTGCGATCATGACCTGAGCCGAAGGCAGAGGCTTTAACCCACTGAGCCACCCAGGCGCCCCCTCTACCCATTTTTTAATTGGGTTCTTTGTTTTGTTTTTTTATTGTGGAGTTGTACGAGTTCTTTATATATATTTTGGATAGTAGCCCCTTATCAGATATGTGATTTGCAAATATCTGCTTCCATTCTGTAGAATGCCTTTTCTTTTTGATAGTGGTTTCCTTTGCTGTATAGGAGCTTCTTAGGTTGATATAGTCTCATTTGTTTATTTTCTTTTGTTTCCTTTGGCTTTGGAGTCAGATTCACAAAGACATTGCTAGGACCAATGTCAAGGAGCTTACTGCCTATGTTTTCTTCTAGAAATTTTGTAGTTTCAGGTATTACATTCAAGTCTTTAATCCATTTTGAATTAATTTTTATGTATGGTGTAAGACAGCATTATAGTTTAATTTTTTTGCATGTAGCTATCCAGTTTTCCCAGCAGCATTTATTGACGAGACAGTCCTTTTACTGTTATATGTTCTTGGCTCCTCTGTCCTATGTCATGTTTATTGATTTGCAGATGTTGAGCCATCCTTGTATCCCTGGAATAAATCCAACTTAATCATGGTGTATGAATTCAGTCTTCTAATATTTTGTTGAAGATTTTTCCATCTATGTTCATCAAGGATATTTGCCTATAATTTTCTCCTTTTTTTTGTGGTGTCCTTGTCTGGTTTTGGTATCAGGGTAATGCTGGCCTCATAAAGTGAGTTTGGAAGCATTCCCTCCTCTTCAATTTTTGGAAGAATTTGTAAAGGTTAGGTATTAAATCTTCTTTAAATGTTTAGTAGAATTCATCAGTGAAACCGTCTGTTCCTGGGCTTTTTTTTTTTTTTGGAAGGTTTTTGACTACTGATTTAACCTCCTTACTAAAAAACAGTCTATTCAAATTTTCTTTCCTTTTTAAAAAAAAGATTTATTTATTTATTTGAGAGGGAGAGAGAGTACAGTGGGGAGGGGCAGAGGGAGAGGGAGAGAAAGAATCTCAAGCAGACTCCCTGTTGTGCATGGTACCCTGACAATCCTACAACACTCAGATCATGACCTGAGCTGAAATCAAGAGTTGGACGCTTAACCAACTGAGCACCCAGATACCCCCATTCAGATTTTCTATTTCTTCATGATTTAGTCATGGAAGATTGTGTGTTTCTAGAAATTTATGCCTTTTTTCTAATTTGTCCAATTTGTTGGCAAATATTTGTAGTTATTTCTTATGATCCCTTGTATTTCTATGATATCAGTTATAAGTTCTCTTTCATTTCTGATTTTATTTATTTGAGCCCTCTCTCTTTTTTTTTTTTTTTCTTGATGAGTCTAGCTAAAGTAAGTGGTAATTGAGGGGAACCTCAGAGGAAGGGTAAAGTTTAGCTGGTTAGCTATTTAGAGGCCAGAATTGAATTCCTGGTCCATCAATTGTACTCCTTCTACAGGTTCTCTCTGGGCCATTTCTTCCATTCTTGTGCTTTAATTTCCATCTATATGCAGTTATCTTCTTGATTTTGGTCTCTAGCTGGAACCTCTCTCCATAAAAACAAAAGCTTGTTGGATATATACACTGGACATCCCACAGCCATTGGAATGGAAGTCTTCAACACCCTCTAACCGCATCCAGCTATCTATTTCTTCAGCACATGACACTAACATCTACCTGGTCACCTAGGTCACATTTCTTAGCATCACCCTTAACTTTCCCTCTCCCCCACCTCATCAGCCACCAAGTTCTGACAGCTTATCTCCCAATTATTTCTAGAACCTATCTCCTCCTCAAAAACACACCCATCACTGCTCTAACTTAGGTCTTTCGCCTATATTACTCTAATTGTCCCTTCATTGGCTTACTTAGATCCTCCTTTACACCTCAGCCAGAGTTATTTACCTAAAATGCTAATTCAACCATGTCACCATCATGCATAAAACCCTCTAATGGCTCCCCAACCTGAAAAGCTGAGGGTTTTAGAGATGTCCTTTTTGAAGGTGCTAAAAGCTGAATTAGTGTGGCTCTGCCACAGATTCCCTGGGTGAGCTCAGGAATGTCCCTTTCCTTCTTTGGGCCTCAGTGTCTTCATCTAAAAAATAAAGGGGTTGGAATAGTTCTGTGTTTCCCAACAGGTGTCTGGACTGCTAGTCTCATGAAGTGCTTTTTCCACATGGGTCTGAGTTCACTGTGTTTGGGGAATGTGACATTCACTAGCCTGTATTGGAGAATCATGATACACATTGGCACTGGAAAATTCTGGCAACCAAGAAAACCTACTAACTTTCCTTCACTAAGCTTTCCTCCAAACTTTTGTTGCCACCCAGCAGTTTTAGAGCTGAGCATTATTAGAATCTTGTGGTACCAACATTTGTGGAATATGCTTCAGGTAGTGCTTAAGTGGATGATTACCCAAGGACTGCATTGCAAATGCTGAAGTGACTTTTGAGGGAAGAGGAAGACATTTGTCTCAGGTCTGCATCTGCCATAGTAGGTACCCAGACAAAAGGCATTAAAGAGAGGGTTCAAAAAGAAATGAGTAAATTGGATAGAAAGTATAGCTAGTTTGGATGCAGGTAATAATTACTATCCATGAGAGGAGACCAGATTGTTCCCAGAAAGAAATGAGTACAAGGCTTTGATGTGGAAAGTATGTTAACCACAGTAATGATAGATAGTTTGTGACCTATATGCCTGTGCTCCTGGTCATGATAGTTCAAGGCCACTCTCAATTGATTTTCCTTTGGGAAAGTTTACCTCGGGGACTCTAGCATGGCAGGAGGAGAACCTGCCCCACTCATGTTCCTTTCATTGCCCAAAAGGCATCACTGGCACTTGTAATTGTTGACTCTAAGTAGTTCTGCTATTAAATCAGCTCTTTTATATCTCTGGACCATGTCCTGGATGAGGCAGAAGGCTTCGTGGCACTGGGCATGGGGCCTGGCCTGCTGTATTCCTCAGCTGGGCCTTGCATTAGTACTGATTGCTGGCAAGGCTGTGAGTCCAGGGCTGTGTTTTTCTAATCAAGAAGGTCAATTTAGCACTTGGGAAAGACTAGTCAGCTGGGCCACATTACTTTCCCCTCCTGGTAGAAATAACATAGGCAGACATAGGCAATAACATAGGCAAACAGTGGAAGCTTCTGTGAATGGTTTTTTAGGCAGCCCAACTCACTGAGGCCCTCTCCTCCCCAGGTCCTCAAGGCTGCTCACTGGAGTTCACCAACACACCCCTATCCTGGATCTGGTGGGAGAGACTGGATCCCCTTGCCTATTGGCATCTCCCAGCACCTCTCACTATTAGGGGAAGGGGGAATAAAAAAGCAATTCCTGATCCCCCAAGCAGGAAGTCTGGGATTTTTATGTATTTTGTCAGAGTCCCTCTTGGGAAATACTTCACTTTCTACCTTGTTTTAGTGATACAGTGCCATTACTAGTACTTGAGATGTATTGAACACTTACCCTATTACACAGCAGACACCACGCTGTGTGCTTTTCATGCACTGGCTCATCAACTCCTCATAATGATCCAGCAGGGGTCAGTATTAATATTATCCCTATTTTGTAGATGGTGAAACCAAGGCAAAAAAGATAGAAATTAATTTGCTTAAGGCCATGCAGCGAAGAGATGGCAAAGCTGGGGTCTCAACCCATGTCAGCCTGGTTTGCAATGCACCTTCTCTTGACCATGACACCACATGGCATCTCTGTTGGTTTACCCATTTGGCTCTACCAAATCTACTGGGCTCTTGAAAGGCAAGGACTTTGGTTCATGGCAGGAATTGGCATATAATGAGTGGTGAGGGGAGCCTGGTAGTCAGTGCAAGGCTGCCTGTGTCAGAGCATTATGTTCACTTGTCAAGGGTATGGGGGAAAGCTCTCTGCCATGTAGCCTCAGAGAAATAAGCACATCTGCTTCCTACTTTCCAAGACTGGCATTCCCCAAAGATAATTACTGTGGACTCTCAGCTGTTGGAGCTCAGAGAGTATTCCACATCAGCTCAGTCTGTTTCCCAAAACAAGTTTGCATTGTTTTGAAACCATGGTGCAGGACACCCAGAGAGCAAATAGAAGTTGATCCCCACATAACAGGCAGTAACTAAGGCACCAAGAGTGTGTGGGACAGCTTTGGGGGGCTAAAGGACAAGGCTTGCTACTGCTGAGGGCATGCACATTTCAGAAAGGGGCCCACCCCTGCAGAAGGCAGTCCAGTCAGTTGAAGAAGGAGCCCTTTAACCCAATAATTTCCTCTCCTGAGATTTTATTCCTCAGGAAGCATTTCAAAAGAATTGAGAAGATACATGCATGGAGATGTTCATTATGAGATTGGCTGTAGTAATATAACACTGGAAACAAATGAATTGCCCAGCAATAAGGGTTGGTTAATTAAATTATAGCATATCCATTCCATTGCATATTATGAGGCCATTTAATATGTTCTTTCTGAAACCTGCAGCAGCCTGAGGAATACATGGAACAGAAGGTTTTGTAAAGGAAGAGGTGTCACTGTGTTTACATTGTGCTCTTGCAACTTACAGTTAGTGCACTTAAATGCCCAAATATAAAGTGCTGTGTTAGAGTGATAGGATTTGAATGATTTCTTTTTTAAAAATATCTTGATCATTGTTATATTGTTTTCATATTTCCAAATGGAATAGTGTGTGTGTGTGTGTGTGTGTGTGTGTGTGTGTGTTAGAGGAATCAGCACATAATTTCTCCCCAAAACTAATTCTATTTGCAGTAGATTCCTATATCTACTTGAGGGTAAAAGTGTATATATGAGGAATAGGGACAAGGAGAAGACAGGTGCTGGTGCCACTTGATGCATGATGATCAGGACCATGACATGTTATTAAAAAGAAGCCTGGATCCTTCCATGATATAGCTGGCTATTTAGGAACCTTTGAAATGGATAAGGCTGTAGCATCTGGTCCATTGTTGCCATTCCTATATTGCCAGCCAGCCCTTATCTTAAGTCTTTAATTTGCAAGTGGTTCCTGCTTATCAGTGAACAAGGATGAATCCAGAACCTTTCTCTCAGATGAACAAAAGGAATTGAGTACTCTTCCCCAAAAGGAGAAAAAAACTTGTTCCAAGTTCCAAGCTTGAATGTCCATTGGTATTGTTAGGGTCCCTGTAGTCAGAGAGCTCCCCAACACCTACAATCAGACAGGGTCCCCTTTAGCCCAGAGGTAGCAGAATATGTGACAGAACAATTTTAGGGAGGCAGCAGTGGTGACCCCAATTTCATGCAGCACCTTTGTATTGATGTTCTGCTTGGCCTGGCAAATATCAGCCTTGTACCACTTTCCTCACACCTCCAAGCCTGACACATGGTAATTACACCTTGGGACTGCATGCAGTGAAGTTAGCAAGAGGTTCAAAGCATTTGGCTTTCATATTCCCCCACTCCCCCATTCCTACCACCCCCTTCATAACTGGCACCTTTTCAGATATTCAGCTTGGAATAGCTGACAGCAGCCCCTCACATCATCATGCTAATTCATACCCGGGGGGCAGTTAAACCCAGGGATGACCAGATTAGTAGAGAGGGACCAACTGGCTGCTTAAGTTGAGGCCTTTGGTGTTCCCGCTTCAAAATATTAGTGCACTGGCCCTACTTAAAAGCTGGTTTGGGATGCAAAAAGATACAGATATGTCCATTCTGTCTCTCATGGCTCCTCACAGCCAAGGCCAGTACAAGGAAACTAATGCTGAGAGGCGAAATGACCTGTCCAAGGTCATGTAGCTCGAAGTGACATTGCTGGTGCCTTAACCCAGGACTCTTGCTTTCAAGTCTGATGCTTTTTAGTAGATGGCCCCTGGAGAATATGGTTGGATATGGTCATGCTACAATGGAACACCCTAATATCACTAGTGTATCCACAAGTCTTGAGTAGGTATACTGTATACCCATCCCTGTGCTAGGTATATGATGGGGCAGCACATAAGGAGATGCATTATGCAGCTTGGCATGCACCTGCCCCCACCAAGTTCAAGGGTTGCCCTAAAAATCCTTCACAGGTCCAGTCTCACAGCCCTTGCTGTTTGCTCTGTGCAGCTCTCACCTCTTCTGGCCTCATTCTCTCGTACCAGTCTCTGCTTGCCTTTCAGTTACTATTCTTGCTCTTCTTTCTATTTGAATGTCTTTAGTTGTAAATATAACAAACAAAAAGGTACATAACCAAAACATTACAGATGAACACATTACCATAAAGCAAACACTCATGTAACCCCCATCCAGATCAGATAGTGTTGCTGGCAACCCAGACACTTTGCACATGTTCCTTCCCAAGCACCATAGGAGACCACTAGCATGGCTTTTCCAGCAATCACTTCCTTGTTTAACTTCTTAGTTTTACCATTTACATGTGGATTCTAAGCATAGTGCTTTAGCTTTGCTTATTTTTTTTAACCAAATATAAATGAAATCATGCAGTATGTATTCTTTTATATATGGCTTCCTTCTATTGTTTGCAGGATCCATGTTATTGATATAGAACATTTCTATTACCTCAAAAAGCTCCCTCATGCTCTTTTGCACTCAAACTGCTCTACCCCAGCCACAGGCAAGTACTGATCTCCTTTCTGTCACTATAAATAAGCCATGTCTTTTGTAAAATTTCATATAAGTGGAATAATACACTATGTACTCTTTTGTCACAGACTTTTTTTTTTTTTTGCTTGCTACAACTTTTTGAGCCCATCCAATTTGTTGCATGAATCAACATTTTTTTCCAGTGCTGTGTAGTATTCCATATCATGGAACATCTGTTTATCCATTCACCTATTGATGACATTGGGCTATTTTGATTATTAGAAATGAAGCTGCTATGAACATTTGTGTACAAATATCAGTGTGAACATATATTTTCATTTCTCTTGGCTAATATTTAGTAATGGAACTGCTGGGGTGCATGGTTAGTATATTTTAAACTTTATAAGAAACTGCCAGAATATTCCATGTGATCATGACATTTTGAATGCCCACAATGCAAAGTTTAAAAGATCCTGTTACTCCACATCCTTGCTAACATTTTTTATTGTCTAGCTTTTCAATTTTTACCATTCAAGTAGGTATGAAGTGGTATTTCTTTGTACTTTAATTTGCATTTCCCTGATGACAAACGATGGTGAGTATATTTTCATGGGCTTCTTTGGCATTCATATGTCTTCTTTGGTGAAGTGTCTATTTAAATTGTTTGCCCACTTTTAAATTGGGTTGCTTGTCTTGTTATTAAATTGTAAGTGCAATTCACATATTCTGGATATAAATCTTTTTTTAAATATATGGTTTGCAAATTTATCATTTAATGTTTTTGTTGGTTCTCTCACAGAGCAAAATTTAATGAAATCCAATGTATCATTTTTTTCTTATGTGGTTCATCCTTTTTATGTCCTATACAGAAAATGTTTGCCTATTCCAAACTTGGAAATATTTTTCCCTTAAAATTTTTATAGTTTTAGCTTTTATATTTTATATTTATGGTCCACTTCAAGTAAAATTTTGTAGATGTTGTATGATAAAGATTGAGGTTCATTTTTCCCTGTATGAATATCCAGTTGTAATCACACCATTTTTTTATAAGTCTGTGCCATCACCTATTGAATTACCTTGGCTCCCTTGTTAAAAAATCAATTGGCCAATGTGTGTGAGGCTATTTCTGGACTTTCTATTATTTTCCATTGATCTGTTTGTCTATTCTTGCAACAATACCACTTTCCTGATTATTTGATCTTTATAGTGAGTCTTTAAGTCTGTTGGCATAAGTCCTTCAATTTCGCTCTTCATTTTTAAACATTTTATTTGTAAATTGACATTTTTATATAAATTTCTGGGAATTTTAACACAAATATAGATTAGTGTTACTACCCCCACAATCAAAATACAGAATAATCCAATCTAGGGGTAGCCCAGCAAGACAGAAAACTTTTAGACAATGACTGTTCTACTCTAGCCAAATATCACAGGAAAAAGCTGTGGTCCCACCCACACCCACACAATCATAGACTGAATGGGAAACCTAGATTTCTACACTTTCCAAGCTCTAATGAGGCTCAGAGAAGACTGAGTGGGGAGCTAGGACTTACATTCACCTCAGCCAGTAGCAAGATACTTCCTCCCACTGTAGTGTCAGTGGAGACCTCCTGGAGAGCCTAAACTTCCAGCCCCATGAGAAAGTAATGAGGCCCCCCCCAAAGGCTTCCTTCTGTGGCCTAGAAGGTCTAGTGGAGACTAAGGACATTTATTACCACCCAGTGGTGACATTGTCAGTGGAAACCAACCATATAGGCATTGATAGAGACCTGGTTGGGAGCTAGAACTCCCACTCCTGCCCAGCAATACCTGGAGCCCCCCACCTTGGACACCAATAGAGATTGAATAGGGAAACTGCACTTTTAACTGCCTTCTGGCAGTAAAGAGGTAACACTTCATTCCCTCTTCCCTTGCTGCATTGGTGTCAGAATAAGCCAGATAAAACAGGAGGTTTTAATTAGATCTAAAGTCTCATAATATATTACCTAAAATATCTAGGTTTTAATTCAAAACCACTCATCATACCAAGAACCAGAAAGATTTCCAGCTAAATGAAAAAAACAATCAATTTATGCCAACACTAAAAGATATTAAAAGGAACCAAATGGATATTTTAAAGATTTATTTATTTGAGAGAGAGCAAATGAGTTGGGGGGAGAGGAAGCTCTAGAGAGAGAATCTTGGGCAGACTCCACAGTGAGCCCAGAGCCCCATGCAGGGCTCGATCTCATGACCCTGAGATCATGACCGAAGCCAAAACCAAAAGTCAGACATTTAACCAACTGAGACAACTAGGAACTCTGAGCCAAATGGGTATTTTAGAATTAAAAAATACAATAACCAAAATAAAGAACTCGATGGATCCAACAGGATGGAGGAGACAAAGGAAAGAATCAGTGAAATTGAAGATACAATAGATATTATTCAATCTGAGCAACAGAGAAAAAATAGGCTTAAAAAAATTAACAGAGCCTCAGAGACCTGTGGGACTATAACAAAACTAGTTTCCAAAAAAACTAGTTTCCTAAAAAACTAACCTTTGTGTCTTAGGAATGCTAGAAGGGGTAAGGTGATGGGATGAAAAAGTACTCAATGAAATAAAGGCTGAAAACTTACCAAAGTTGCAAGATACTTGCAACTTATCCAAAAGGCATTTTGGATAACTTATCCAACTTATCCAAAAGGCATAAACCTACCAAGAAGTTACACAAACCCCAAATAGTATACACCCAAAGAAGTGCATGCCAAGACATATCATAATTAAACTTCTTTGTAGAAAAAGAAAACATCTTGAAAGCAGCAAGAGAGAAATGATACTTTAACTATAGGGGGAAGAAAACAGTTAATGACAGCAGATTTCTCACAAGAAGCCATAGAGGCCAGAAAGAAGTTGCTCAACAGCCAACCCCAAATCTGATATCCAGCAAAATTATCTTTCAGGAATGAAGGGGGAAAATCAAGGCATTCTCAGATAAAGGAAAACTGAGAGATTTTTGTCACCAACAGACCTATCCTAAATGAGTGGCTAAAGGAAGTTTTCCAAACAGGAAAGAAATGATGAAAGAAAGAATCCTGGACATCACCAAAGAAGGAAGAACAATGGAAAGAGCAGAAGTATGGATAAATATATTTTCCTTCTCTTGAGTTTTCTAAATTATGTTTAATAGTTAAAGCAATCATTATAATGGTCTGACATAGTTCTAAATGTGTGTGGAGGAAATATTTAAGACATTATAAATAGGGGAGAGTGAAGAATTGTAGAAGGATGTAAGATTTCCACACTTCACTCAAACTAGTAAATATTATTGACACTTACAGACTCTGATAAATTTTATACATATATATGTAGATATAACTTACATATTTAAATTATATAGCTAGATAGATAGATAGAGTAATACCTAAAGCAAGCACTAAAAAACCTATACAAAAAGATATACTCAGACATTACAGGTGAATCAAATGATGTTCATTTGGTGAATCAAAACGGATGTTCAGTATCATTAGCCATCAAGGAAACACAAATTAAAACCACAATGAAATGTTGCTACAAACCTGTCCAAATAGCTAAAATAAAAAATGAGGACTGTATCACTCATATATTGTTCATGAGAGCATAAAATGGTACAGGGAGGCATTCTGGAAAATAGTTTGGCAGTTTCCTTAAAAACTAAACATGCAACAACCATACAACCTAGCAATTGCACTCTTGGCATTTATCCCAGAGAAATAAAAACTGTGTCCATATAAAACCTGTATATGAATGTTATAGCAACTTTATTCATAATAGCCCCAAATTGGGAATGATCCAGATGTCCTTCAATAAGTAAATGGTTAAACAAACTGTGATACATCCATATCATGAAATACTATTTAGCAATAAAAGGAAAGAATTATCAGGGTACCTGAGTGGCTCAGTTGGTTGAGTGTCCGACTCTTGATTTTGGCTCAGGTCATGATCTCAGGGTCATGAGATCAAGCCCCATGTCGGACTCTACATGTAGTGGGGAGTCTGCTCCAGATTCTTTCTCTCCCTCTCCCTCTGCCCCTCCTTCCACTCTCTTTCTCTAAAATAATCTTAAAAAAAAAAAGAATTATCAATATATGCAACAACCTGAATAAATTATTCTAAGTGGAACTGTGAATCTCATTTATGATTGGTCTTTTAAAATATGTATGATTCAATGTATATAACATTCTTGAAATGACAAAATTATAGAAATGGAAAACAGATTGGTCATTACCAGGGTTAAGGAGGAGTGGGGGAAAGAGGGAAGTGGATGTAGCTATAAAAGGACAATGTGAGGGATCCATGTGTTAGGGTTCCATGTGGTAATTTGGGATGGAGGTGGCAGGGATGACTATGGATATCCAATTCCTCTAACGCTATTTGTATCATGATTCCCTTGTATGTAATGTATATTTTTTCTTTCTGACTTCTTTTGAGATTTTCTCTTATCTTTGGTTTTCAATGGTTTCACTATGATGTGGTTGGGCATGGTTTTCTTTGTATTTATTCTGCTTGAGGTTCACTTGGCCCCTTTGGTTCTGTAAGTCATAATTTTCATCAAAGTTTAGGAAAATTGTGGCCATTATTTCTTAACATATTATTTCTTCCTCATTCTTACTCTCTTCTCTGTCTGAGACTATAGTTGCATGCACATTATACTGTTTGATGTCCCACAGGTCCCTGAGGTTCTGTTCATTTTTTTTTCTCTCTGTTCTTCATGTTGGATAAATTCTGTTAATTTGTCTTCAAAGTTACTGAATCTGTCTTCTGCCTTTTTCGAACTACAGTTAAGTCCATCCAGTGAATTATTCATTTCAGTTTTTGTCCTTTTTAGTCCTAGAGTTTCACGTGATTCTTTAGGTAGTTTTCACTTTTCTGCTTAGATTTCCTGTCCATTTACTCATCAATGCCACATTTGCCTTTTATTCTTAGGCTATATTTTTTTCATAGTTGCTTTAAAGTCTTTGATAAACTCAATATCTTGACCATCTCAGGGTTGACTTCAGTTGACTGCTTATTTCACAATTTCATGGTTCCTTGTATGTTTAGTAACTTTTTATTATATACTTGACATTATAGGTAGCAGCTTGCCCTGCCTATTTATTTTTTTAATGATTTTATTTATTTATTTGACAGACAGAGATCACAAGTAGGCAGAGAGGCAGGCAGAGAGAGCGAGGGGGAAGCAGCCTCCCTGCTGAGCAGAGAGCCCAATGCGGGGCTCGATCCCAGGACCCTGGGATCATGACCTGAGCTGAATTCAGAGGCTTTAATCCACTGAGCCACCCAGGTGCCCCTGCCCTGCCTATTTATAGCCCATACTTAGCTAAAGACTTTCAGGATACCCTACATGGACTCTTATCTGTTGAATTGTTTCCTCCAGATTTGTATTGAAGTCCTAACCTCCAGTATGTCAGAGTGTGACCTTATTTGGAGATAGGGTCTTTACAGAAGTAATCAAATTAAAGTGAGATCATTAAGGTGGGCCCTAATCCAATATGACTGGAAATTTGGACACAGAGATACCTATAGAGAGAAGGCAACTTGAAGAGATATAAGAAGAGAGCCATCCACAAACCAAGGAGAGAGGACTGGAACAGATCCTTCCCTTGAAGCCCTCAGAAGAAACATGCCATCACCTCAAATTTTGACCTTAAGCCTCTGAAACTAGAAAACAATATTTTTTTTAAGCCACCCAGTTTATGGTAATTTATTATGGCAGCTCTACCAAATTAATAGATGGACTTTTTGTGCTTCCTCCAACTTGTAGCTCTCTCCTCACTAATACCCTATCCCAAAGTTCACAACCATTTTATCCTTTCCCACTCTGATCTCTGCCTCCTAACCTCAGTAGGACCACCATTCTGTGTTTGGATTCCAGCTTGCTTGCTTGCAGTTGGGAAAATTTTCCCACATAGAGAACCAGAGCAATTGTGAATCTCTTCTCTTGCTCTGAGGGACCTGAAGTCTTGTGTTATCTGTTGCCTAAAGTCTAATGTCTAATTTCCAATGTCTGAAAGCAGTTGCCTCATATCTTTTGTCCAGTTTTATGGTTATTTACTATGGGAAGGCTACTCTGGTACCAGTTATTCCATTACTTCTGGAAGTGGAAATTACCCATATTTTTTCATCTAACCCCACCAACTTCTTCCAGTACTATTGCATCATTCCAAAGTAAGCCTCAAACATCATATAACTTAATTCTGGTTGTGGTGGTATTTTCTCTTTGTCTTTTATTTCAACAGTCTTACTGTGATGTGCCTCAGTGTGGTTTTCTCTGAATTCATCCTTGTTGAGTTTTGTAGGCCTCTTGAATCTCCAGTTTGATGCCTTTTATCAGTTTTGGAATGTCCTTAGCCAGTACCTCTTCAAATATTTCTTCTGCTCCCATTTTTTTCTTTCCTTTCATATTTCCTCCTTGGATGCAAATTATACATACATTACATCTTCTCATTCTGTCCTGTGTATCCCTTTCTGTTCAGTGGTTTCTCTGTGCATATTTTGTTTTCTCCTAACTTATTTTCCAGTTACCTAATTCTTTCTTTAGAAAATAATCTAGATGTAGTATCTGTTGGTTACAACTAAGGACAGTGAATAATAAAGGATCAATAAGTCCTTGTTGAGAACCTAGAATATATCCTTCTTTATTATCTCTACAGCCCAACCATCCTTTGGGGTCCAATGCAAATCTCCTCTCTCCTAAGAACCACAGCCTAAATACTCCACTCATTCTAACAGTATTTGCTGTGTATTTGTTGTGAGCCAGACACTGTGGTAAGTGCTGAGGATATAAAGATAAATTGGACCCTGATCATTTACTCAAAAAGTTCCCATTACAATGATAAATGGACAATGAAAAAGAAATTGATAAGATCTATACTAGAGGCTAGGTAAATCCCTGGCTCATGGCTACCTGTCTGTGATGGGGAAATCAGAGTTGAAAGGTTGAGGCTTCCCTTTTTGATAATGGAGGATTAGCCTTCCCAGTAAAAAGAAATAAAATTAGCAAGACAGGAAACAACATGTGTTGGAGGGGATGTGGAGAAAGGGGAACCCTCTTACACTGTTGGTGGAATACAAGTTGGTGCAGCCACCTTGGAGAACAGTGTGGAGATTCCTCAAGAAATTAAAAATAGAGCTTCCCTATGACCCTGCAATTGCACTACTGGGTATTTACCCCAAAGATACAGATGTAGTGAAAAGAAGGGCCATCTGTACCCCAATGTTTATAGCAGCAATGGCCACGGTCGCCAAACTGTGGAAAGAGCCAAGATGCCCTTCAACGGACGAATGGATAAGGAAGATGTGGTCCATATACACTATGGAGTATTATGCCTCCATCGGAAAGGATGAATACCCACCTTTTGTATCAACATGGACGGGACTGAAAGAGATTATGCTGAGGGAAATAAGTCAAGCAGAGAGAGCCAATTATCATATGGTTTCACTTATTTGTGGAGCATAACAAATAGCATGGAGGACAAGGGGAGTTAGAGAGGAGAAGGGAGTTAGGGGAAATTGGAAGGGGTGGTGAACCATGAGAGACTATGGACTCTGAAAAACAATCTGAGGGGCTTGAAGGGGCGGGGGGGTGGGAGGTTGGGGGAACTTGGTGGTGGGTATTAGAGAGGGCACGGATTGCATGGAGCACTGGGTGTGGTGCAAAAACAATGAATACTGTAATGCTGAAAATTAAAAAAAAAGGATTTTGAGAAATATAAAAAATAATAAAAAAATAAAACTTCTAGTTAAAACATTATAAAACATTAAAGAGTAGTTCCTCTTAAATATTAAAGGTCTAATAAGATAGTAAGAATTATGGGGGAAAGATCTGAAAGGACACAGAATCAGAACGATGAATGCAACATTTGGGGCCTTTAGATAAAGGAATGTATAGGAAGGACATTGGGTAGTTCACAGAATTGCTGGGAGGATTAGAGAATCGGGCTTCTTGACCAGATGGTCAAATCCACAGACAAAATCATGTTACAGAACCAGCCTGGCACCTCTATTAGCACTGCTGAGTGGTAAACCTTGTAGTTTGTCCACTAACATCATCATTGATGGCCTCTGGCACCACTGGTATACTTGCTCCAGGAAATGGGATGCTGTGGCAGATTCTCTGCTGGCCCCACTTGTCTTCACTAACACTGGCCAAAATCTAGTTGATATACTATACCCTAGCTTCAAAAGGAAGCTAGCAAAGTAACTAGTACTTTCAGCTTCCTCAAACTCCCCAGGAAGAGGAGTTAAGATGCTGGGCAGCCAGAAGGAGATAGACATTCCACCACAGGCCCAAATCAGGATTGCCTGGCGTTGATCAATTGGCCCATCTGTGCCAATCTGTCCATTCACACTCACACTCTCCCAGGTCATACACTAAGGATCCTTTCTCTTGTGTGTGTGGATCATGTCAAGAGGTTGGCCTTGCTAGGTCCCTTTTCTCTATCGCATTTCCTACCACATCCAAAGATATGCACTCCCCTTCGGATTAGGAAGTCAACTTGCTTCAAGACTTAATACAAAGTTCCTTGTCCAGAACATGAATCCCAGCCCATTTTCTTGCTGTTGTGCCTTTGGTCCACACACTCTTTTCCTAGAGCTTTTCTGTAGCATCAAGGGTTAAAGCAAAGAGCTTCTCTTACTTATAGAGCATCAAGTTCTAATCCAACAAGCAGAACAGTTGTCTTTTTTGAAACTTTGGAGGGGTACAGAGCAGGGGCCAGTCGAAGTCCTCTGCCCCAACCATAGCAAATGACTGCAGCCAACTCTAGGGCTTTGGTTTTTACTGTGATGTTTATGTCATTATTCGATTTTGTGGTGTTCAGAATCCTCATTAATATACATTTGTGCCTCCCTGTGGAAATAAAGGAGCGTGTTCTCTGTGTATGTACTCACATTTCTTTATTTAGCCTGGCACCTGCCTTCTTCCCCAGCATGTTAGTTTAGCATCTGTGCTGTTCCCTTGCAAATCTCCAGAGCTTACAATTCTTAGAGAAAATGGTTTCTTTTCTTCTAGGAAGATTTTTCCCTTCCTCCTGGACCGTTCTTTAAGGCTAAGCTCTTACATCACAGGTGGGTAAGCTGCACCACCAAATTCAACAGGTAGGGCTACTAAGCCACTCAGCCATCAGTCACTGCCACCAACCCTAGTTACCAGCTCTATTAGCCCCTCTCAGCAAAGAGAGGTGTCCCAGGCTAGAATTACTGCTGGTTCTATGGACCCTTCCGTGTCAATCCCAGAAAAGTTCCAAGGATGACTCACTTGTGAGGGTTCCTGTCACCTGCACAGGGCAATGGTTTATGCCAGGTGGGCCCCAGGCCAGCTGTGGGCAAGAGGGAAGGTGTCACTGGAGCATTCCCAGGTATTTGCCATTCACCAGGCCCCAAGAGAGCTGGCCCTCAGGTTTCAAAAGTTACAAGGAAGGACTGTGACTATCCCTAAATAGTCCTCAGAAGCTGGGCCCTGAGCCAGGGGACTTCCTACATGGATTACTGACCTACCAGCTGGGTAGTGGGCATTTGGGGCCAGTCATTACAAGTATCTACTGTGGGGCTGGGAACAAGTTGTCAGCCTGGCCACTTGTTCAAGTCTTCATCCCTGGAAGTGACCCAGAGGAAATAGCACTGGGTGATGGTGTCCGGCCAAGCTACAGAGTAAGCAGACCTCCGGTTGCATCCTGGCTTCACCATGTACTCACCTTCTGACTATGGGCAGGTTGTCTCTCTTATCTCGGTCTTATCTCCTCATCTGGAAGGCGGAAAGGTTCAATGAGAATGTCCACCAAGCATGTAGGGCAGTGCCTGGATCATAGTAGGTGCTCAATAATCAAAACTCATTGTTATGAAAATAACACTGAACTTGAAGACTGGAATTTGAGCCTGGACCGCTTCAGTAATGATGGGCAACCATTCTCCCCTTTCTTTGCCACAAGGGTAAATAAACACAGCATTTGCCCTGCCTGCCTCCTCAGAGCTCAGTGAGTAGAAAGTGAGAAAAAGAACATGAAAGGGCTTAGATTCCTGTCAAGTGCTGCCCCAGTAGGAGAGAAGATTGTCCCAGGATAAAGTTAGGAAGACAGTTGGAACTAGTGGAAAGTAAGATGCCATCATAATGTGCCAAGGTGGCAAAGATAATCAGAACTGAAGTAGGCAGAATGCCATCCAGCTGCCTGGGAAGACACTAAGGGAGAAGCGCTAAGAAGTCAAGTTGATTTTTCTTAAAGCGGTGAGGCCTGCCCTTTCCCGGCCCTACCCCCACACCAGAGCACAGGAATACTCACAGGCAGAGCTGGCAGAGAGGAGACTGTAATCTGCCCCTTGCTTCCTAGTCCTGTAGCCTCCCACCTCGGTGGGCTGTCCTTTCTTCCTCTGCAAGCTCAAGACAGCAGTACCCACCACCCTGTGGTGATGGGGGCTTAAGTAATATCGTGAATGTGAAGGCGCCTTTGAGTCTATAGAGCATTTATAGAAAGGTAGACATTAGTTTTAATTATGCAGCTGCCTCAATGTAAAATAAGAATGGGAAGTTGATTTTTTTAAAAACGGAAGTTGATTTAAACCCAGCTAATATCTTGTACAAGCTCAACACCTGATGTATCCTGCTTCTTCAGGGCATGTGTGTCCTCTGTGTTGCAGGGCTAGAAAAGGGAATTGGTACCTACAGGGAGGGTGGGTGTGTATGTGTGTGTGTGTGTGCACATGCATGTGTGCCTTAGTTTCCTAGGCCTGCCATAACAAAGTACCATGACTGGGGGGCTTCAACCACAGAGATGTACTGTCTCCCTGTCCAGAGGCTGGAGTCTGAGGCCCAGGGTTCAGCAGGGCTGGTTTCCTCTGAAGACTATGGAGGAGATTGTGTGTCATGCATCTCTCCTAGCTTCTGGTGGTTTACTTACAGGCTTTGGTGCTCCTTGACCTCACCCCCATCTCTCCCTGCATTTTCACATAGCTTTCTCACTGTGTGTAACTCTCTAGTCTTCGTATAAGGACACGTCATAATGGATTGGGGTCCAACCTACTCCAGGATGACCGCCTCTTAACTTAGCTAATTATATCTGCAACAACCCTATTTCCAAATACTGTCACTCTCGGAGGTACTGGAGTTTGGAACGTCACCACCTGAGTTTGGGGAGGGATATGGTTCAACCCAGAACAGCATGTACATGTTTCAATAAAGCAGTGCTTTTAAAGGGCACTCACGTCTCTGGTCTCCAAGCCTTTGGGGCCACTCCACTCTCCCAGCTGTTCAGTGTCTTCTCATCCCCAGTGCTGGGAAGGGGCATGTGGTGGGCAGAGAGCTGCTGAACTTCTTGGCCCTGCACACCTGCCCGATTAGACCAGGACAGAGCTCCTGCCACTGCTGGAACTAACTCCATTCTGTTCCCCACTGAGCCAACACCCCCCTTCCCTGTGCTGCTCTGGCCTGACCATCTCCTGAAGGAGCAAATTCCAGCTCCTTGACCTCTGCAGCCCTGCTGGGCCTGTCCTGTCACATGCTACCTCAAAAAGTATTTCCGCTGGGGACAGCCAGTATGACCCAGCTGCCTCTGACATCTCCCGTACAGTTGACCCCAGGGCAGGCCTGGGTCTGCATCACCATGGCATCTTGCCGGTGGAGACTTTGGGCAGGTATAGGCTTCCCTTTCCTCTGCCTGTGCAGCCCAGCTGTGGGTGAGGTTTGGGATGACATAGCACTGTCTTGCCACCCCCTGCCATCGCCGGTCTCTTCTTGATCCAGAAACTTTCCTACCAACACTGCTGGTCAGAATCTGGCCCTTTCATTCCTGTGCTCTGGCTGCCAGGAAGCTCAGAGCCAAGCTGATTTGGGTGCCAGTGGTCTCCCCCAGGGGCTCAGTGAAATGACCTCTGCCTTCTCTGAATGTTTCTGACCTGCCACTCAAAGCTTAGGCTCCACCACTCTTTTTAATCTGTGTTTGCATTGGAAGCCACTTCAGATCTTTAGAGAAGTATGAATATTAATGGTGTTTTTCTTACTGCAGCTGGAATGAAAAAAAGAGAGGTGTTTCCTTGACTTTATTTATAAATGAGGTAGTAACAAGTAGGCGGGGTCTTCACAGGATGTGGCCAGTCTGACATTTGAAAGGGCTCTGGGCACAGTGTAAAGATCTGGAGTTGATTCCCGGCTCTACCACTGACCAGCTATAGAAAATCAAGCAAACCAGTGTATCTCCCCAAGCCTCAACTTTCTGGAAAGAGAGGGTCTCCACCTATCCCTGGGCCTCCAAGAAATCCCATGAGGGATTCTCTCTCAAATGGGCTCATGATCTTTTTCTTCTCACTTCAAGAGGCTCTCATGGCTACTGATAAGATCAGAAGAATAAGGGCCAACACTTTTTTACTCTAGATTGTGTGCCGATACTGTTCTAAACACATTATGTGTATTATTTCATTGCTCACAACCACCTGAAGAGATAGGTCCCATTATTGTCCCCATTTTGCAGAAGAGGGAACTGAGACTCAGAGAGATTAAGAGCTTGCCCCAGCTCACACAGTAAGTTTCTAACTCGTGGGGTCTGACTCCTGATTACCTTCTCTAACCCACTGCATATCCTGCCTCTCACAGTACAAATGGAAGTTCAAGAAATGGTGTGAAGGTTTTATAAATGATAAGGTACAATCCAAATTCAAAGGACGTGCCCATATTTTCATTTATTCTGGCAGTTGGTTCCCCCATCCTAAAAGTGTAGAGGTTGGCTTAAGGTCCCTTAGGTCTCCTCCTTCTCTGACAAGCTCTCAGTCTGTGTGTTTCTTGTGGAATATGCAAAAAGCAGGTACACAAACGTGTTCTTCATTGTACTTATTAAATGATCATGTTTGTTACCAGGGTAAACTGATACTCATGTTAGAGAAGTTGGCATCCTGCTTATATTTTTGGCTGCATGATTTGATCATGAGACAAAAATCACAAACTAGCTTGGCCCCAGCCAGAACATTCTAGATGTGTGTGAGTCCCATTCCCCAGTGACCTATCAGAAGGCTTGGCTCTCCCAGCTCATAAAAGCATGCCTTGCTACCAGAGAATAAGAGCTCATGCCATGTGGGCATCATGCCAGGCCTATTGAGGATCTGGGCTCCTGCAGGCTTGCCTGTAGACCATCCCTCCAGATAGGGTGTGCAGAGGAAGACTGTTCCCCAGGAGCACATGTCTTTAGCCATCCAATGGGAATGCCTGGGAAGTGTGCTAATTTCTAAAAAGTTGCCCTTTTTAGGGAAAGGATGAGGTTAAAGTCCCTTCAGTTTCCTCTTCAGTATCTTCTAGAGCCTCAAGGACTGCCAAGCTTCCTGGCCCCCAGCCCTTTGTGCCACATAAACTGAGTCCTTTTCAGCCCCTCCCACAGGCAGCTCCCTGCACACCCGCCCAAGTTCGGTGCAGGAGCCAGATGCCCGTGGGCCCCTTTGGCTTGGGGTGCTTGCAAAGACTTTGCTAGGCCCCGAATTTCACAAGAGAAAGCCTGTAATAGAAGCTGGAGCCACAGTGCACACTTCTTCTTGGTGTGCGGGAGGCACAGGCCACAGGGGACCAGCAGCTCACTGGTGCCACTCTTCTGACAATGGGCGGCTCGCTGTGCCAACGTACTCCTCGGCTGGCCAAAGTGCCACAAAGGCAGGCTCCACTTAGCTCCTCTTCCTTGGGAGTTTTGCAGGGCTGTGGATTCCCAGGGCTTCTCCCCGAATGGCCTAGCAGAAGGAGCCATTCAGGCCTCTTGCTGATTTCCCACTGCCCATACTGCCCCAGCACAGCTCTGACCATGTTTCTCCCTGCTCAAAGCCTTCCATGGCCCCCCATGGCCTGGAGGCTCAGTGCCAAGCCCGATGCGCCCTCCGAAGGCCTCTGTGATCTGTGTGCAGCCTGTGGGCCCTGCCTCTTCTCTCATGACCTAATCTCCTCCCTCTGGCCTACCTGAGACTCACCTTGTAACAGCCTCTACTTCTCTCTGCCCTGCCCTCACCTGGATTGCCCTGCCCTTCCCAGGTCTGAGACAGCCTACCCTTCTTTCACGGTCATGTGCAACTCTACTTCCTAGTAAGGCCAAGGAGAGCAGGGTGTGGAGGGGGGCCCTTTGTCTGTTCCCCGTGTCAGTCCGACAACATAGGCACACTCCACTAACACACAGCCAAGCTGGGGTTCATGCTTAGATCTGGCTGACTTCTGATTCCCTCTTCCTCCCAATCTTTTCCCCTTCCACTCCTTAAGGTCCACCTCCAGCGCTTCCTCTGGAACCACCTTCCTCCTTCATGCCTGCCCTCCCGCCCACACTGCTGGGTCAGAGTCCTTGGACGCCTACATTCCTGGTCTCTCTCCCTCACACGTTCCCCCAGCAGCCAGCCCAGGCTTTGCCCCATCCAGGCCAGAGCTGGGTTCCCTGGCCAGAGCGAGGGGTCTACCTGGGCTGACCTAGGGTCTGGGAAGCCATGGGGTGGAAACAGGCAGGCCCTGCCTTGCTCAGGCTCCCGTCCGTTCCTGAGGGACAGTGGAAGTATCTGCTTTGACGCCCGCAGTCCGGGCTGCAGTCAGTCCTGCCAGAGAAGGCGATTTCAGAGAGATTTCAGACTTCTCTGTGACCCCCTGGTCGGATAACTCCACTCAGCTTGGCCCAAGGCAATGGGAGTTCTCAACCTCCTCCTTCTTAGGACCCAGAGCTGGGTTACAAGAGGCCTAAAACCTTTCCCCCTCTTCTCCCCACTCCCCTCAACTCTGTACACACTTCCCCTTTCCTAGGTCGTGAGCAAGGCTCCCCCAGCCACCCTGGGAGAAGTCCCCAGATTGTAGCTAAGGGTCACGGCAGACTGATTCTGAGAGTGAGGCTGCCCACCCCGGCCCTGGGGCCGGACCCCGAGCAACTACCACGGCCCGCCGTCAGTTGTGCTCCACACTCGGTGGCTTCCCAGGGCCCAGAAAGATGCCTGATCAGGCTGGGCCACACAGCTTTGGCTCCATCTAGGAAAAGGGAGCTCTGTTTTGGGTTTGACCAAATTCCTGGTGAGAGAAAGCCACCTAGCAGCATTTGCAGAAAGGAAGCACCCATTGCGGCAGCTGGGGCAGACTGGGGTAGGGGAAGGGTGGGAAGATTTCAAGGGGTTTGCCCTGGGTTTTCATCGGCTTCAGACCCACACTCTCCTGCTACAGCAGCCACTGGCTGCATGTGGCTATTTTGCCTTAAATCAAAACTAAATATAATTAAACATTCAGTCCCTCCCTTGCAAAAGCCCTATTTCAAGTGCTCCTTAGCCACACCAGGCTAGTACCCATCATATTAGACCGCACAGATTGCGAACATTTCTATTGCCACAGAAAGTTCCACTGGACAGCGCTGTCCTAGACTGTTCAGGCCAGGAGGAACGAATATGGCTGAGCTCCTTCTCTAAATATCTCTCTGCCTCCTCTCCCCCTTCCCACCCTGCCCAGCATGTCCCACAGGGGATGGGCCTTCACCTCCCACATCTGCACAGGTTTCTCTCTTCTCTTAGGTGCTGTGTGTGTGAAGGACAGCATCCACAGCTTCCCCCACCAGGGGCCTGCTTGTCTTGCTTCTCTTCTTTTATCCTGGAGTGTACTTCCAGCTTTCACTGCAACTGGGTATGAAAAAGCTTTACCTGACGAGCATTCAACAAAATGAGGTGCGCTATGTGGAGCCTCTTTTAGGAGCTGGCTTATGACAGTGATTATACAGAAGTTGGGTGAAGTTAACTTCCCAGAGTTCTGAGAACCAGAAATACACATAGAGGCTGTCAGAGGGACCCTTCCTGTTCACCTCAAGGGAAAAAGGACCATCCTGTTTTTTTGTTGTTGAAGATGATGGGTTTTTGTGGGGTTTTTTGTTTCGTTTTGGTTTTTGTTTTTGGTGTTTTTTGCCAAAAGTGTTTCTTAAATGCTGTCATTTGTCAAGATGAGCTCAAATTACTCACTGGCACATAGGAATTTGAGAGGAAATAAAGACCAGGCTTGCCCACTTGCACCTGACTGGTAAGAGCTGGTCTTTTCGATCAATAGCAGGCAGTGGCAATCACTGGTGTCCACAGGGAGTGGGGTCCAGGACTGAAGTGATGTTTCTGCATAAAACTGCTGATTCTCGGTCAAGTGGGCCTCTCTGGTTCCAAAGGTGAGGAACAGCCACCTGCAGCACGGATGCAGACCTGTCCAGGAGCTTCCATCTGGAGTGCCCCCCTTTCTTCACATGGAGGCAAGTGGGGACAGGAGCAGGGAGATGCGTGGGAGATAGGAGAAGGCCTGGGAGGAACCAACTGGGAGAGTGGGCAAAACAGGCTACTCAGAACTCACTTTCTCAATAGTCTTGGGGGCTGCAAACCAGAAGGAAGATCCTTTTTGCAGTTTCAGCTTAAATTAAACCATATCAGATCTGGCTTCGAACGAGCAATAGCCTTTTCCCTCCTGCCCTAACTTCTCATGCACATACTCCCCTCCCCCAACTCAGACTCACTCGCAAAAATGAGATCTGTCTTACTAGGGGCAAAGAGTACACATAAGTCTGTGTTATTTCTTACAACTGCATGTAACTCTACTTCAAATAAAATCCTTAATTTAAAAAAGAGAGATGAAAGGAAGTAGTTTCCTGGCTGGGGGCACCTCAGGCCAATCCCTTCCTTCTTTGGGCCTCAGTTGCCTTCTTTGTAAAATGGGACTTTTGGAGTAGTTGATCTCTGAGGGCCCTTCCAGGCCTGCCATGCCAGAATACTGGCCACTGAGGACCAAGCTGGGCCCTGGGCAGCAGCTCCTTAGGGGGCGGTCACGAGGTGGTCTGACGAGGTGCTGCGTCTCCTCTAGACCAGCAGGAGGAGGCCAGAAGAGGCAGAATGGCTGCCTTGGGTCGCCCAGCCCATGGGTGAGGGGCTGAGTCTGGAAGTCAGGTCTGTGACTCTGAGTCGGGGCTCCCCATGCCCCACGTGAAGTCCCACCCAAACAGCAGTGATACATATGAGTCGTGGATGGGGAGGGTCATGCTGCAAGTCTTTTCTCCTCGAGCTTGTCCCCTGCTTCATCACTGGTGACACAAGGCAGCCAGAAAGGTGGGGGGTGAGCAGGATGGACACACAGAAAGGGGGGATGGTGTTACCTAGCACCAGAGTCGTCCCTTGGCCATACTGGGAGCCAGGGCTTCATGTCAGGGACAGGCTCCCTCCTCCCACTGTGTGTGCATGCTGCCAACAGCCCTGGGGCAGCGAGCTCACTTCCTGTCTTTGCTACAAACACTATTCTGTTCAGTCTGGTGCCTCCCTTTCATCTTGGGGGATGGCCGCCAGGGATTGATTTATCTGGGAAAATCTATTCAACCCGGCCAGGTCTATTGGAAGTGACAGCGCAGGTGCATTTGAAGCCCTTTGTTGAGGGAGGAAAACAGAGCAGCCTCACGTCCCCTAGCATGGCCAAGTTTCTTTTAAAGCAGGGACCCCACCGTGTGACTATCTGTTCTTCAGCGGAGCTGGAACCGGCTTCCCCTGCTTCACCTTTGCGTTAGAGGCATTATGGGAAGGTCCCTGAGCACCTGTCTGCTCACAGGGCCCCCGAGGACAGCGCCTCCCTTTCTGCTCCGAGAGTATATGGCTGGGGAGCCCCACGGGTGTCAGCATGGCCCTGGCATGGCTCCTAGGAAGCAGAGGCCACCCTGCTGCTCTCAGAGGCCCCAGGACGGGAGCAGATGGCAGGTAATGGGGTATTCGCTCTTTGCTAGTACAGCCTGAGCCTCTGGGACCTGGGAAGCTGGGGAGATATAGGCTCGCCATTCACCACAGACTCCTCCCTCTGCATAGTCAAAATAGCTAAAAACAATGGGACTTCTGCCCATACTTCAGCAGACTCCATAGAGACTGGCATGATATCACCCATGCCTAGGGGGCGTCCACACACGTGCGCTATTTTTGTAATCAGCAGTAAGAAGCCCCTGCATGAGTCATGCCATCCACAGAAATCGGCCTCGTTTCACTCCTGGACCCTCACCTATTAATGCAGCCAAGGCAAGGTGGGCTTGAGGAGAGCTCCTGAATTGGACTTCTGCGGTGGCCAGGGCTCAGCACTTCCTTAGTCACTGGCTTAGGAGCTGGCGGGGGCAGAGGGGGAGTGCCAAGGCTTGGGCTCTGTCCTCGAGGAGGCCCCCCATCTATGGTCTGCCATGCGGTGTGCCAGGGTGGGATGGGGGGCCCCAAGGAGGGGCGGGCTCACTCAGCTTGTGGAAAGTGACTTAGGAGAGTGGCTGGAAGGAGCGACATTTTGCCGGATGAAGAGCCCTGTGTGTCTCTGTTTGGGAAAGATGGGGTGGGGGGTCAGCAAGGGCCAAACATGACTGGGAGGGTGGGCAACAGCATGGTTAGTGTGCCTGGAGCTAAGGCTTGGTGGGGTGACAGGGCCTTCCTCCTGGAACTCCCCTCAGTCTGCAGCACTGAGAGCATGTGTGGGGAGGACTGCCTTACACCTGTGCTTTCTGTGCCATCAAGTCTCAAGCTGCCTGAGAGGCTGCTGCATGCAGACCATGCCCGGTAAGCCTGCCCCAGAAGAAGGCACCCCATGAGCACCCATCTCTCTTCACGTGGGCTGTGTCTGACACTAATTGATTTCAGTACGACACAAACCTGGCAAGGATCTTGAGCGGTATTGTGTCCTTTCCTTCTCACGCAGTCAGTGTTTCCGATGGGATCCCCCATGAAGAAAGGGTGTCTTCGGGGCTTTCTCTGGAATGTTTTTGAAGGTAGTGTGTTATCTAACGGCTCTGGCAGGCACTAGTGGCAACCGGTACTCAATGTTCACTGAGGAGCCACAGGTGCCAACAACTCACCTCCGGTTCTGACAATATCCTTAAGGGTAGTGATTAATTTTTTTTTTTAAATTTAAAATTAACTCAGAGAAATAAGGATATTCCAATTGGACATCGTTGTAGAGAAGGTGCCGTGATGTTAACAACATAACTTTGGTGCAGGTGACCAATGCCAGTGCAAGACTATTAACTAAGCTGTGGACCTCAGGCTTGTGCTTTTATTTTGCCATTTTCAAATGAGGAAACTGAGGCTCAGAGAAGTGAAGTAGCTTTATTGAAGGCACTGGGATCAAACTCGGGGTTGGTGGCGACTGTGTCATTAGAGATCAAACTCGGGGTTGCCTGCCAACTGTGTCCATAGAGCACCTTGCTTCAAACGGTGACCGCTGGTGGTTGTGTGCCTGATTGGTGTTTAGAGACTGTTAGCCAGTGGGTCAGCCCCCCTACTGCTACTGTAACATATCACCATGCATTTAGTGGCTTAAAATAGCAAACTTTTTATTATCTTACAGTTTTAGGGATCAGAGGTCCAAAATGAGTCACACTGGGCTAAAGTCAAGGGGCAGGTGGGATCGTACTCCTGCTGGAGGCTTTGGTGGGCATTGCTTCCTTAACCTTTCCAGCTTCTAGAAGCCACTGCACCCACTGGTTTGTGGCCCCTTCCTCCATCTGCAAAGCCTGCGGGGCATCACAGCGAGTTCAGCTCCCGTTATCACATGTCCATCTCTGACAGTTCTGCCTCTCCCTCCAACTCTTAGGGACCCCTGTGATTACACCCAGGCCACCCAGGTCATCCAGGATCATCTCCATCTTTTAAGATATTTAACTTAGTCACATGTGCAAATTTACTTTACCATATAAGGTAACCTATTATATTTCTGGGGATTAGGATGGGGAACCTCTTGAGGGGGGGGATTCCCCAGCCGACCCAAGCTGTACATGAACTCAAGGCCAAGAAGGAGCACGTCAGAGAAACGGGGCATCTCATATCTGGTTCATGCTGGCTACTGATGCCCAGCCGGAACCCTTGGGAATGCAGGCTGGCAAGAGAAGAAGCAATGTGTCTTGTGGCTGCCAATGACAGAAGTTCGTTGTGAAGAGAGTACTGAAGTCAAAATGTGTCAACTGAAAAGAAGGTGAGAAACAAGCAAGAAAGTGGGTTCCCACTATGAAGTCAATAGCCCCTGGTGGGGAGAGCGATGGGAGCCCCAGCTAGAGAGACAGGACAGAGAAGAGTGGAACACCAAGGGCACCCATTCCATAGTTCAGCAAATCCCTGCAGACCCGTCTGACATCTGCAAGGCCATCCAGAACATTCTGCTGTGGCCGGGAACCCCAAGGCTGCCCAGGCTTGTGGAGTCGTTTGGAACCTGCTCTGGTTCTTCTTACATGCCCCAAGGTAGGCCCAGACCACCCTGCCTCAGGGTCCGGGCTAGAGCCTGCCACCCCTGTCCCCACACTGAATCAGAGAGCCCTGGGAGGCCTCAGGATGGCCCTGGGGCAAGATGACTTGTAGAGATCCATGGAAACCCAGCCTCAGAATGGGAACTGTACAGCCCCAAACTGGAAACTGGCCACAGGGATGACCCTGGCCCTGGGAGCTGAGTGATCCCAGCCTCCCAGGGAAAGTGTCCCTGACACACAGCGGTCCAGTCTTTGCTTGAACCCTCCCCCGTGATGAGAAATTCTCCTCTCTGCGTGTGTGCTTAGAAACAGGCCTTTTTGACTCCGGTGTCCCATCAACCAGCAAGGGGACCTAAAATCACCCAGGGGAAACCTACTCCAAAGCCAATTTCTGTGCCTACCCTCTGCCCCATCCGCACCCCACCAAACGTGCACATTTTCTGAGCTGAACAGTGGGGCAAACGGGGAGGGGGCCCATCCAGAGGAGGCCTCAGGGGCTTGGGACAGGCGGTGGCTGGGCAGCTGAGTGGGGACTTCTTCAGTCATACCTCAGAGGTCAGTTTACAGGCACTGACCTGCCTCACATCTCGGGGAGCGACGAGTTCCTTTCTCTTGCTTCATCCCCCCTCCCTGCCCCCACCATATCCGCTTACTTTTCCAGATGTACATATGTGATTAGAATCCACTGACTGTAGTCGAACTGGCAATTAAGGAAGGAGAAGTTGCCAGCGCTAGTTCAAGAGCCATCTTTTCCAACACTTTGAGGCAAGTGGATCACCAGACCCCACAACATGACGCCAGGTGCATTTAGAGCAAGGGCAAATTATGTCAGCCCTACTTTCCTATCCCTGCCAGGCTGATGGGCCTGAGGGTACAATCTGGCTTCTGCCTGCTGGGCACAGTCTGCCTGATTTGCCAAACAACCTGATTGTTTCCTGGGACCTTTGGGTGCAGCACTCCCACTCTTTGCCAAGCGCCTGCTTTCTCAGGTGTGAGGCGGGGCCCTGGATGGTCTCTGAAGTGAGCACAGGATCTGGCTAGCTGACCAATCCCCACCTCCCCAGCTTCATGGCTGCAGTTACCAGGAAGGGCAGACCACACAGAGCAACTTGGCCCTGGAAATGAGTCCCACACGCTTGGAGTGCTCATCTCAGGTGTGTGTGTGCAGTTAGAGCGAAGCAGAAGACTCCCAAGTAGAGATGCCTGGGTGGCTCAGTCGGTGAAGTGTCTGTCTTCGGTACAGGTCATGATCCCAGTCTCCTAGGATCGAGTCCAGTGTCTGGCTCCCTGCTCTCAGTAGAGAGCCTGCTTCTCCCTCTGCCTCTGTTGCTTCCCCTGCTTCTGCTCTCTCTCTCCCTCTCTCTTTCAATCTGATAAATAAATAAAATCTTTTATTTTAAAAAGCAGAAGAAAAGAAAAAGAAAACTCCCAGTAGGGGCTGTGGCTTGACTAACCAGAAAGGCACCAAGGGCCGAGTGTGGTGAAGCCTTCATGTTTCTGTTGGCGAAGGAGCGTTCAGTTCAGGCTGTCAGTCTCTGGACATAGAACATGTGTGTCAAACCAATCTGATTCGGCCTGAGTAGGCCTATGGGTAGAAGAGCGGCAGTGGGATGGTGAGGTTTGATGGTTTCTACACCTCCGATGGTCTATCACTACAGCCCTGTTTCCAAAGGCCATGCCCTCACCTGGGAGGACCTGACAGGTCAGCTAAGTAACAGTCCAGTGTCCAGACTGGAAGCCCCGAGGCCCAGGTCTCAGAGTCACTGTTGACAAAGGAGCCAGGCCTTCTGTCTCCTTGCAACTTCTTTTCGTGACCATGTAGCTAACACTATATAGAATGATTTCCTCCATTTAGAAGGAGAGTGAAAGGCTCAAACTGTACAGAGTATGAAGTTCTGTTGAGAGTGGGTTTTGTGAATTAGATCCTGGCTTGGAGATGGCCCTCTTCAGCTCTTAAGGAAAGGAGCCCTGTTCAGCATGGGAAATGCATGGCTATCGTAGTGTACAGGGACACGTGGCAAATGACTTCTGTTAAAGCCTCAGTTTCCCCAGCCGTAACATAAGGGAGGACAAGTGATGTCTAAGGCCCTAAACCAAGCCAATCTGGGAGTCCATATTTAGGGTTAGTCATCTGTTCCTATGCCCAGCCCCCATGGAAGTGGCCAAACGAGGCCACATAAAACTCCATGTCCAGAAATACTTTGTCAGGCCCCAAGCCTTCTTGAAGGGAGAGTCCCAGCCTATGGTCCTAGTGGGTAAGAGCGAAACAGAAGCCTGAGCCAGAGACCTGCCTTTTGACCACTGCTCACTTCAGCCCAGGGTTGAAAACAGGGTCTTCAAAACAGAGGTCCCTGTAGCCTGGCCCACCTCCCCTTCTCCAGTAAGGAGGGCCTGATCACCCTTTGGAATCCTGTTGTCTGTCCTGAGCAGAAATCATCGAAGGTGAGGGCAGTTTGGGGAAGAGCATTTTCACTAAACGTGGCAGAAGTGATGCTATATGCCAGCTGCTTGCCGACTGAACGTACAGGAAAACAGAAGATTCAGCTAGACGTCTATTGCTTATGACTCACTTTCTCAAATACAGAATTTCTTTATTCCCTTTCTAAGTAAAAGCTTCACTCCTTAATGACTTTGTGACCACCAGCCAAGCTCTGGGAGAAAGAAGTCCCTCGGTAGCCATGACCTAGGTCCCAGCAGGCAGTGTGCAGTCAGCAGGCATGAAGTAGCCCTTTAAACTCCCCAGGATTGAGGGTGATAAGGGGCCACAAGTAGAAACCTCCCTGCGGGGTGGGATGGGGAGCGTGCTTGCCCATTAGCCAAGCTGACATCCACCAGGGACACCTGGGGCTTTTCCATTTCCAGAAATGGAGTTGTATGTGACGTCATTTGGCCCCTTTTCCTGGAGGGCATTTGGCCCTTTCTGTACTCCAGCTGACAAGTCTATCACCTCTTGAAATAATCTCCAAGATGCTGCCACGGCATGTTCCAACCATTCTTGTCTCCTGTGAGCTGGGACCAATACCTCTGCTCTTACAACATGCCACACGCCTTCCCCCCGCCTCGCTTCATTTCATCCCCAGAGCACAGTGAAGGATAGAAGATAATCATCCCTGCTCTACAGAAGAGAGACCAAGGCAGCCATTCAGCGGCAGTGCCAGGCTCTGAGCCCTAGTTTGGGGGCATCCCCCCACCCCGTGGAAGTCTTCTCTCACCACCTCTTGGCTAGCCAGGGAGGCTGTCCCAGAAGCCTGATCTTCTCAAGCTTGCCAAGGTCTTGGTCTTCACAGAGAGCATCCCTCTGGGCTCTGCACACTGGGCAGCCTCTGAATAGTGAGACCTTCAGCTCTAGGGAGCCTCTGGTGCTGGAGGCAGGGTCTGGGAGCCCAGCCAGCCTCTGGCAGCAGGGGCTCGGGCTCGGGAAGTTGGGCGTGGCAGGGGCTTGGTGGTGAAGGGCTGGGAAGAACCGAGTCAGGGTCACACAGTGTCAGGGAGAGGACCACCCTGAGATGTGGCAATGGAGGGGGAGAAGATGAAGCCCAGATGAGGTACTTTAAGGAAGGAGAATTGGCAGAGCTCAGAAATTATTGGTGGGTTGCCTGTGAGGCAATTGGGTATCCAGGACTCAAGCTCAGGGTAGAGGGTAGAGCTAGGTTGGGGGTGTCGGTTTAGTGGTCACTGGCTTCTAGACTTGTTTTGTCTAATGTGGTGGCCACTAGCCACATGTGGCCATTTAAATGTAAACTAATTTTAATTTTAAAAAGCTGAGGACAGAGTTTCTGTTTGGGATGATGAGAAAGTTTTGGACACAGACTGGTTGATGGATGCACAACACTGTGAATGCAATCAGAATGTCCTTGAATTGTGTGCCACAAATGGCTCAAATGGCACATTTTATACCAACTACATTTTACCACAACTTGGAAATAGAAAAGAAACAAGATTAATTACAATGAAAAGTTCAGGTCCTCACTGACACTCACCATATCCCTAGTAGCTCAACAGCTGCATGTGACTCGTGGCTACTGTATTGGACAGTGAAGACATGGAGCATTTCCACCACCGCAGAAATTTCTATTGGACAGCACCACTGTAGGGAGTAACTGGAGTCCTGGGAGTTGCTGGGATAGCCGGGGCTTATGGAGGGAGAGGAGAAGAAGGGAAGAGCACTGGGGTACCTGGGAGGAGCTCCACATCTGAGAAGGACATAGCCATGGGCATCAGGAAACAAATGTGCAAAGGGCTGGGGAGCCCAGGAGCAAAAGCCAAGCGCATTCCAGAAAATACACATGGGTGGCTGTTGCCTCAAAGTAATCCATGCTTTCCCACCCCTCGGTCTCTCTCCATGCGGTTCCTTCTGCTGGGAACACTCCTATTGCCACACCAACTCCAGTCCAAATGCTGCTCAGGGACTCTGAACCCACACAGCCGCTCCCATGTGGCTCTGAATCCAGAATCTCCCAACCAGAGAAAAACAGAATCAGGCCCTGGTGGTGTTTCAGATTAGGAAGACTTTTTACAGTTTAAGACCTGCAGAAGGGTTTGCCCGAAGCTATCAGCTCTGTACCCTAGCGTGTATGTGGTACTCTGTCCAAATCTGGGCATGCCAGTCTTCTGGAACCCAGCAGAGAGGAACTGCATTGTGGCCTTGGGGACAAGCATGAAACTCCAAGAGCAGGGACAAGGATAAAATGGGGTGTTGGGGGACTGGGAGAGTCCCACAGGCAATGGTAGAGAAGAATGGAGCACAGCCAACCCAATGACTGGGGGGACTGGGTCCAACCCTGCTCGAGGCTGTGCATATGGGCAGTGACCTTCCAGCAGCCTGTGGCTGGGGATAGAAGGGCCTGGGACTGGAGGACGGCCCAGTCGTGTTGCATTGAGGTACGTCCTGCACTTGCACTTGGAGCTCCAGTGAGATGCTGCCGGCGGCCCCACATGAAGGCTTGTTTGGCTACACCGATCCAGGCTGTGTTTCTTAGCAGCACCCTGCCCATGCACCTGTGCTCTGTTAAGATGCAGCCTGTGCCCCCTGGAAGAGGCCTCCGTGAACCCGCATCCAGCTTTTTGCTGATCGGGGCTCAGTTCCAGCCTCCTGCTGGAACCCTGGTTCAGGTAGAATCAGCCCTAGCAGCACCTGCTTCTGCTCTGCCAACCCAGGCTGTACTTCCCTGAAGAGCTCCGGCTGGAGTGGATGCTGGGCCGGGTGGTTTCCGCTTGCAGTGGCTAGTTCTGAGCTTATCCCGAGGCTGGCTGTGAAGGCAGGCCATGCTGGCATGTAGAGCCCGGGTTTGTCAACGAGCAGCTGGAGCGCACTCGCGAAGTATAGCTCCACGATTATCTGGCTTAGCGCCACACTCCGTGTAGACACAGGCTGCATACCCACCAGCAGCCCTGGCTCATCCATATATTGGCTGTAATTCGCTGCAGAGGGGTTTTGTGTGCTGACCTGGGTGGTGGTGCCCCAGGGAGCCGAGCACATCGTGGATAGAGGCGGTGTCTCCACAGGGCAGAGGCTTGGCCGGTGCTGGTACAGGTTGCAGTTTCTTGAGAAGCCTCGTCTTTTTGTGGAGGCTCTGTCATTCTGCGTAGACACTTTCTGGTTCTCTGCAGATTAAACCCCGTTAAATTTGGGAAGAAAGTTGTTTTTGTTGTTGTTGTTGTTGTTTTTTACTATTAAGTTTCATGTTAGCTCTACACTTCTTATAGTTGCCCTTCTTCAGGTTGAGGAAGTTCCATCTATTTAATTTGTTGAGGATTATTACCAATAGGTGTTGGATATTACCAAATGCTTTTTTGACCTTCATTGCAACAATATGATTTTTCTCTATTAATTTGTTAATATGGCAAATTAAATTGATTGGTTTTCAAACATTAAACCAACCTTGAATTCCTGGGATAGATTCTACTTGGTCACAATGTATTATCCATTTTATGTAATGTTGAATTTGATCTGCTAAAATTTTGTTCAGAATTTTTGCATTTACACCCATGATGAATATGGGTTTATAGTTTCCTTTTCTCATAATGTTACTGTCCAGCTTTGGTATCAAGATAATGCTGGCTTCATAAAATGAGTTGGAAAGTGTTCCCTTCTCATCCATTCTCTGGGAGAGGTTTTTATTTATCTTTTATTTCATCCTCAAATGTTTCATAGAATTCACCAATGAAGCTATCTGTTTCTGGAGTTTTCTGTATGGGAAAGTTTCTAACTACAAATTCAATTTCTTTAATAGATACAGAGATATTCTATTTCTTCAGGAGTCAGCTTTGGTAGTTTGTGTCTTTCAAGGAATGGGTCTATTTCGTCTAAGTCACTAGATGTATTGTCATAAAGTTTATGATATTATCTTATCCTTTTATTTAATATCTGTGGAATCCATAGTGACTTCCCTTCTCAGTTCCCAGTATTCATAATTTGTGTCTTATCTGTTTTTCCCCTGGTCATCATGGCTAGGGGTTTATCAAATTTATTGATCTTTCGAAAGGGCCCTTGTTGGATAGAATGATTTTACTCTATTGTTCTTGTTTTCTATTTCATTGATTTCTGCTCTGATATTTATTTTTTCCTGTATCCCACTTCCTTTGGGTTTAATTTGTTTCTTTTTCTCATTTCTTGAAGTAGAAGCTGAGATGAATGAGTTGAGGTTTTTTTTCTTTTCTAGTATAGGCATTTAGTGCTATAAAATTTCTGTTAAGTATTAGTTTAACAGATTTCACCAAATTTTTAGATGGTGTGTTTTCATTTTCATTCAATTCAAAGCATTTCCTAATTTTTTTTTTATTTCCACCTTTATGTATGGGTTATTTAGAACTGTCTTATTTATTTCCAAATAATTAGGAGTTTTTCAGAGGTATTTCTGTTATGGATTTCTAACTTAATTTCATTATGATCAGAGAACAGACTTTGTATGACTTGAATTCTTTCAATTTTATTGAAACTTGTTTTATGACCCAAAGCATTGTCTATCTTGGTAAATGTTCCATGTATATTTAAAAAGAATATATACTTTAATGTGGTTGGGTAGACTATTCTATAAATGTCAAATAGATCAAGTTTGTTTATAATGTTGTTTTGATCTTCTATATCTTTAATGAATTTCTGTATACTTGTTCTTTCAATTATTGAGAGAAGGGTATGAAGTCTTCAGCTCTAATTATTTCTATTAATCCTTGCGTTCTGTCAGTTTTTGCTTCATGTTAGGTTCATAAGCTCATATATTCTTGGTGAATTAACCCTCTTATCATTATGGAATGACCTTCTTCATCCCTGTTAACATTCTTTATTCTATTTTTTTTTAAATAAGCTCCATGCTCAGCATGGAGCCCAGTGCAGATCTTGAACTCATGACTCTGAGATCAAGACCTGAGCTGAGATCAAGAGTTGGATGCTTAACCAACTGAGCTGCCCTGGTGCCCCAACATTCTTTATTCTAAACCACTTATTCTGAAATTTAATATGTCTGATACTAATATAAACCCTCCAGATTTCTTTTGATTAATGTTGACGTTGTATTTTTCATCCTTTTACTTTGAATCTGTTTGTGTCTTTGTATTTAAAATGCATTTCTTATAGGGAGTATACAATCAGGTTTTGGTTTTAAATCCAATCTGACAATCTCTGCCTTTTTATAGTGGTGTTTAGATGATTTATATTTAATATGGTTATTGATATTATTAGATGTAAGTCTATTATCTTTTCATTTGCTTTTTATTTATGCCATATATTCTGTGTTCTCCCTTTCCTCTCTTTCTTAAAAAAAAAAAAAAAACTTCTTTGGGATTAGATTAGGGGAGTATTTCCTACATTCCATTTTATATTCTTTGTTCATTTTTAAAAAAGATTTTATTTACTTATTTGTCAGAGAGAGAGTACAAGCAGGGGGAGCGGCAGGCAGAGGGAGAGGGAGAAGCAGACTCCCACTGAGCAAGGAGCCCAATGCAGGACTCGATCCTAGGACCATGGGATCATGACCTGAGCTGAAGGGAGAAGCTTAACTGACTGAGCCACACAGGCACCCCCACCTTTGTTCATTTTTAAGGTATCATTTTTTTTGTTTCATTATTTTAGTGGTTGATTCAAGATTTACAGTGTACATTATTATCATGATCTGCCTTTAAATAATATTAATTAATAATCTTAAGTAATACTATACCGCTTCACATGTTATGAGACTGTCATAGCAGTATACCTCCATTTCTCTTCTCTTTTGTGCTGTTATCATATGAGTTACTTTTACTTATGTTATAAACTCCACACTTAATTGTCATATTTTTATTAAATAGTTAATTATCTTTTAAAGAAATTTAAATAATAAGAAGAAAAATCTTATATATTTATCCTTGTAGTTACCATTTCCAGTGCTCTTCAATCCTTTGTGTAGATCCATATTTCCATCTGGTACCATTTTCTTCTGTCTGAAGGACTTCCATTAATATTTCTTGTATTGTGGGTACCTGGGTGGCTCAGTCATGACGTGTCTGCCTTCGGTTCAGGTCATGATCCCAGGGTCCTGGGACTGAGCCACGCATTGGGCTCCCTGCTCAGCAGGAAGCCTGCTTCTCCCTCTCCTACTCCCCCTGCTTGTGTTCCCTCTCTTGCTGTGTCTGTCAAATAAATAAATAAAATCTTACATATCTCTTGTACTGCAGACCTGCTGCTGATGAATTCTTCTAGCTTTTGTATGTCTGACAAAGTCTTTACTTCACTTTCATTTTTGAAATATAATTTCACTGGGTACAGAAGGTGAGGTCAACAAGTATTTTATTTGTTTTCATCCAGTACTTCAAAGATATTGATCTACCACCTTCTTGTTTGTGTTGTTTCTCACAAGAAATCTGTTATAATCTTTATTTTTGTTCCTCTATGCATAACATAACTTTTTCCTCTTGTTGCTTTTAAGATATTTTTGGTCTTTATCACAGGTTTGGAGCAATTTGATTATAACATTGCCTTAGTATAGTTTCTTTTTGTCTCTTGTGCTTGAAGTTCACTGAAATTTTTGAATCTCTGGGTTTATAATATCCATTATATCTAGGAAATTTTTTAGCCTTTATTTCTTCAAATATGTTTTCTGCTCCTTACCATTTTACAGGGACTGTAATTACACATATAATAAGCCTTTGAAATTGACCTACAGCTCAGTAATGCTCTGTTCTTCATTTATATCCTCTTTTCTCTTTGTGTTTCATTTGGACAGTTTCTATTACTATGTCTTCAAGTTTGCTAATCTTTTTTTCCTACAATATCTAATCTTCCATTATTTTCATCTAGCTTATTTTTCATCTCAGACATTGAAGTTTTTATCTCTAGAAGTTCAATATGAATCTTTTTTATATCTCACATGTCTTTATTTAACTTTTTGAACATATGGAATACAGTTATAATAATTGATTTATTTTTCTATTGTACTCATTCTAACATCCACTTCAGTTCTGGATTGGTATTAAATGATCGATTTATCCCCCTAATATGAGCCATATTTTCCTGCTTTTTTGCATGCTTGAGAATTTTCTATTGGTTGCCAAACATTATGAATTTTACCTTATTAGGTGCTGGATATTTTTGTCTTATAAATATTCTTGAACTCTGCTATGGGATGTAGTTAAGGTACTTGAGAATAGTTCAAACTTTTCTGACTTGCTTTTATGATTTGTTAGGCAGGACTGGAGCAGTTATCAGCCTAGAGCAAAGTATTTCCCAATACTGATAAAGAACCACATGCATGCTCTACCCAATGCCCTGTGAATGAAATTTTCTAGATTGGCAGATAGAAGCAAGCATAATCCCCAGAGTTGTGTAAGTGCCAGGCACTGTTTCTTCTGTTTTTGGATGGTTCTTTCCTAAGCCTCAGGTAGCCCCTCACATGCATTCATTGATCAATATTCTACTGAATACCCAAGGGAGACCTTTGGCAGATCCTTGGAGCACCCTGACTGTTCAGCTCTCCAATATCCTGCCCTGTGACATTTAACCCTGCTGACCTTCCTGGATTCCCAGCTATTTCCCCACCTTCGAGAAAACACCGAGCTCTTTACTGGATTTTTTCCTCCCTGCCCCATAGTCTGGCACCCCATTCTAGGCAACAAGCTGGGACAGCGGTAGCACTCACTTCATTTGTTTCCCATCTTTATCTTTCATTAACTGATGCCCAGCATCTTGAAAAATATTGGTTTTTCAAAAATATAGTATCTGTTGATTATTTAGGAAGGAGAGTAAATTCAGTCCCTGTTACTTCATCTTGGCCAGAAGCAGGTTACAACCCTTTTTAAAAATCTTAGTCCATTTTAAAATTTTAAACTTTAAAGGTTTTAATATTTTTAAAAAATATTTTAATTAATTTATTTATTTGACAGAGAGATCACAAGTAGGCAGAGAGGCAGACAGAGAGAGAGGAGGAAGCAGGCTCCCTGCTGAGCAGAGAGCCTGATGCGGGGCTCGATCCCAGGACCCTGGGATCATGACCTGAGCCGAAGGCAGAGGCTTTTAACCCACTGAGCCACCCAGGTGCCCCAAACCTTTAAAGTTCTTAATTTTAAAGTTTAAAATTTAAACCTTTGCCTATTTTTAGAATATCCTTTCTATCCTTGATAAAATATTTTTTAAATACTCCCAAAGGGGTCCCAGTGGAGATAAACAGGGTCTTGGGAACAATTAGGAAAGGAAGAAGAAGGGTCCTAAGTCTAGGTTAGGATTTTTCATGAGGCCAAAGTATCATGTTTGTATATGTTTATGGTAGCCCCAAACTGAGAATAACAGTAGAGACTTGCTTTGGTGAGGAGATCAGTTCTCTTCCTGGCATATGGCCTACTGACTCCCTTGCTTCAAAATGAATATACAGTCGGCCTACCTGCTGCTCCTGCAATGCCAACTCCATATACACATATGGTTGCTGAATAAAATACAGGATGCCCACCTAAATTTGAATTTTAGATAAACAAAAAAAATTTTGGTATAACTGTGTGCCAAATATCTCAATGTATATACTTAGACTAAAAAATGTTTATTATTTGTCCAGAATTCAGACTTAACTGGAGTATTTCTTTTTATTTGTTAAATTTAACAATGTTATGCACACAGCAATATGACCTCCAGCTCAGCCTCAGGCCTTTGGGAATGATCAGAAAAGGCTTTCATCTCATTTCTGCTACTGAACAGCTGAATGTTCCTGGATAAGTCACTTGTCTTCTGGGTCTCGCTGGAGATGATTCACATAGAGTACCTAACTTGGCACGTGTCTCCCAGTAGCTGTTCCATGAATGGGATCGAGTAGCCAAGTCAGATGCAGATACTACTTCATAGATTAAAAATGACCCACTTAACCCTATCACCTCTCAGCCATCTAACAGCCTCTATAATACAGTGATGAAAGTGTTATATTTACTTTACAAATGGGGAAGGTGAAGCTCAGAAAGGTAACCAAGAAGGGCAGAATGTGTAAGTGCCCTGTGAGTGGCCCAGGGAAGGAAAGGGTCTGGTTTCTCACCCCAGCTCTGCTCCTGACCCCCTGGGTGCTCTTTTCTTCAGGATCATTCTTCACACACGGCCAGTGGGCTGGGCCCAGGAAGTATGCTATCCAGCAATCTTGAGCTTGAGTGACAAGACCAGGATGAAGACATTGATTGCCCTTCCCCTTCAGCATCCTGGCTAGTCTTTTGCTTAGAGTGAGGTCTTGAGTTCCCTGGGTCTCCAAGGAAGTTCAAGCTGACAACTTAAGGGGTGGTGGACATACCTGTCACCATCTTCTGAATCTTTCATTCCAAATTTATGGGGCCCACATAGTATGGAAAGAGCTCAAAGAAGCAAGAGACCAGGGCTCTGGCCCCACTTCAGCTGTTGACTCACTCAGGGATCCTCTTCTTTCTTTAACTCAGTTTCTTCATCTCTAAAATGGGGATTTGAGTAAAAAATAGTCAGGAAATGACTTTGAAAACATCAAAAATGCTATTGCAAATGGCTGTTGGATTCTGAACAGCAACGTGGCCCCAATATCGGAACCCTCATGTTGGTCTTTCTGTAGCAGTAACTGCTTATCCTTCTCTTTCCTTAGACCATGACTGAGGTGGTAAAGGGACAGGAGGAAGATGGGAATAGGAGGAAGGAAAGGGAATAAGACCTCTATTCTGCTTCTGAAGGTCTTTAAGAAGTTCTTCAAAGGGTAGAGAACACAGAGTTGTGCCCACCTCTTCTCAGTACTTGTGAGATGCTGAACTTGGAGGTTTCCTGACCCCGGGACCCCTGGAGGGGTGAGCTGCCAATATGGACTTGCTAGCCTACAACCTGAGGGTCTTACTGTTTGGGGAAAAGAGGCCAGAGGAAAAGTGAGAGAAAGCTGGTCACATCTGCCTACTGTCCTAAAGCCTGCAGCTGTATTACTGACTCATTCTGCATCCTGTGGAGCTGAGGACTAGTGCTTATTAGCAATATCTCAGCAGGAACAAAGACTGTTTGTCTCTTGTGCTACTGTGTCTGAAAAGAGGGAGAAAGATAGGAAACTATAAGCATTTTCTGAAGCTGAGTAAATAGACGAACAGAAGACTAACATCCAGATTATTGTAACTAAGATGATGGAATAGGAAACCCTCTGCCATCCTCTCCCTCACAAACACACCAACTCAGCAACAATTTATGAACAAATTCTTTTCTCTTAGAAATCCAGAAACTAATTGAAAGGCTCCTGGGGCACCTGGGTGGCTCAGTGGGTTAAGCCTCTGCCTTTGGCTCAGGTCATGATCTCAGTGTCCTGGGATTGAGCCCCACATTGGGCTCTCTGCTCAGCAGGGAGCCTGCTTTCCTCTCTCTCTCTCTCTCTCTCTCTCTCTCTCTGCCTGCCTCTCTGCCTACTTGTGATCTCTGTCTGTCAAATGAATAAATAAAATCTTTCAAAAAAAAAAAAAAGGCTTCTGTAACCCCGGGTGAACATAAAACCACATTCACTAAGGCCAGTAGGAAGACTTGGGACACCCTCTTGCCAGATTCCCCGCATCTAACACAATGCTATATGATTAGGAAGAGACCCCCTAGAACCCAGATTCTACCAGGGGAAGGAGGAGATAGGTTTCTGCCTCCAGTACCTCAGCTTTTCTTAAGAAGGTCTCTAGAAGTCTTGCTTCTATATTGCCAAATGTGGAGCTCTGATGGGTGCAGTTTAGCCATCTAGGGAAAATGGAGATAGTAGTTTAAACTGCTAGATGCCGTAGCTCCAAAGTCCCTGGCTCAGCAAAGAGTGAATGCTTTAAAGAAGTACAGTTGTTTTCTTCTCCCTGGGGAAGGAAAAAGTTGCTAGAAGCCTCCAGAACTCTGGCTGGGCTGATTGGTGGGAATCTTCTCCTGTATGAGGTCAGTCTGTGAAGACTAGCAGAGGCATTTGCTTTGTCTAATGTGCAGACATCAACACAGAGTGAAAGAAAATGAAGGATGAAGCAAAGATGTTGTAAACAAAGGAACATGATAAAGCTGACCCTAATGAAGTGGAGTTTTATAATTTACCTGGAAGAATTCAAAATAATTGTCATAAAGATGTGTATTGAGGTCAAGAAAACAATGCACAAACAAAGTGAGAATTTCAACAAATATAAAAAGTACTAAACAGAAATCATGGAGCCCAAAACCAAAATAACTACCCTGAAAATTTTGCTAATAGGGCTCAACAGCAGACTAGATCAAGCAGAAGAAAGAAACAGAAAGCTCAAACAAAAGTCTTTGAAAATAATTTAGTCAGTGGAATGATAAGATGAAAGAATGAAAAATAATGATGAAAGCTTAAGGAATTTATGAGAAACCATTAAGTAGACCAATATATACATTATGGGAGTTCCAGAAAAAGAAGAGAAAGAAAGAAGACCAGAAAGTCCATTTTTAAAAGTAGCTGAAAATATCCCAATTCTGCAGAAGGAAATCGACATCCAGATTCAAAAAAGCCCAAAAGACAATAAATCAGATGAACCCAAAGAAATCCATACTGAGGCGCAGTAAAATCAAGTTGTCAAAAATCAAAGACAGAGAGGATTTTGAAAGCAGCTGAGGAAAAGTGACTTGTCACACACAAGGAAACTCCTTAGGCTATGAACATACTTTTCAGCAGAAACCTTACAGGCCAAAAAAGAGTGAAATGATATATTCAAAATGCTTAAGGAAAAAACTGCCAACAAAGAATACTATCCCACACAAAACTGTCCTTCAAAAATGAAAAAGAGATAAAGATTTTCTCAAATAAACAATTCATCACCACAAGAACTGCCTTACAAGAAATGCTAAAGAGAGGGATGCCTGGGTGGCTCAGTGGGTTAAGCTGCTGCCTTCAGCTCAGGTCATGATCCTGGGGTCCTGGGATCATGATCCTGGGGTCCTGGGATTGAGTCCCACATCAGGCTCCTTGCTCAGCAGGGAGCCTGCTTCTCTCTCTGTCTCTGCCTACTTGTGTGCTCTTTCTCTCTTTCTGACAAATAAATAAAATCTTAAAAAGAAAAAGAAATGCTAAAGAGAGTTCTTCAAATTGAAATGAAAGTTTGCTAAACAGCAGCATAATAACACAAGAATGTATTCAACTCATTGGTAAAGCTAAATATATAGACAGATACAGAATACTGTATTATTGTAACAGTGGTAGATAAATCACTTTTAATTATACTATAAAAATTAAGAGACAAAGCCATTAAAAATAGCTATGACTAAAAATATGTTTAAAGATAAATAGTATGAATATGTATAAATTGTGACAATAACATAAAGCATTACTGGGAGAAATTAAAGTGTAGAGTGTATATGATTGAACTGAATTTGTTATCACTTAAAATAGACTGTTATAACTATAAGATGTTTTATGTAAGCTCCAAGATAACCACATACACACAAACACCTATAGATGTTATACAAAAGAAAAAAGAAAGGAATCAAAGCATATCATTGCAAAAAAATAAATAAAGCAAGAGAATAGCAAGAGAGGAAAAGACAGACAGATGAACTGTAAGACTAACAGTAAGTAACAGAATGGCAGTAATGAATCTTCCTTATCAATAATTACATTAAATATAAAAGGATTAAACTGCAGTCAAAAGACATAAAGTGGCAAATGGAAAATAAAAATTAGACCCAACTATATGCAGTCAACAAGAAACTCACATTAAATTTAAAGACACAGATAGGCTGAAAGTGAAGGTTTGGGAAAAGATCCATGCAAATGGTAACCAAAAGAGAGCAGGAGTGTCTATATTTATATCAAATAAAATAGATTTTAATGTTAAAATTGTTAAGAGACAAAAAAGGTTATTATATAATGATAAAAAAAGGTTTAACTGCCAAAAGGATATAATTATAAATGCATATGTACCCACAGCAGAGCCCCTAAATGTGGAAAGCAAACATTGATATAACTGAAAGGATAAATAAACAACAATACAGTAAAAGACTTCAGTACCCACCTTCAATAATAGTTAGACTATTCAGACAGAAGATAAATAAGGAAAGACCTTGAGCAACTCTATAGACCAAAAGGACCTAATAGATATACACAGAACATTTCACCCAACAATAGCAGAATAAACATTTTTCTCAAGCACATACAGATCTTTCTCTAAGATAGATCACATGTTAGATCACAAAGCAAGTCTCAACAAATTTACGAAGAGTGAATTTATACCAGATATCTCTTCTGACCACAATGGAAGGAAACTAGAAATCAGCAGCAGAAAGAAAACAGGAAAATTCACAAATATGTGGAAGTTAAATGGTACACTCTTGAAAAAGTACTGGGTGAAAGAAAAAAATCAAAAATAAATTAGAAAATATCTCAAAACAAATGAAAACAAAAACACAATATACCAAAACTTAAGGGATGCAACAAAGGCAGTACTAAGAGAGAAGTCCACGGCAATAAATGCCTACATTAAAAAAAAAAAAGCAAGATCTCAAGTAAATAACTTTATACCTCAAGGAGCTAGAAAAAGAAGAACAAACAGCCTACAGTTAGCAGAAGGAATGAAATCATACAGATTAGAGCAGAAATAAATGAAATAGAAAATTGAAAAAAGAAAAAATCAATAAAACTAAGAGTTGGATTTTTTTGAAAAGTTGAATGAAACTCATAAACCCTTAGCTAGACTAAGAAAAAAGGAGAGAAGTAAATAAATACAATTAGAAATGTAAGAAGAGATGTTACAACTGATGTCACAGAAATTATAAAGGATCATAAGGAACTACTATAAACAGTTAAATGCCAAAAAAACTGTATAACCTGGAAGAAATGAATAAATTCCTAGAAACATACAACCTATCAAGACTCAATCATGAAGAAACAGAAAGTCTGAACAGATCTGTGACTAGGATGAAGATTGAATTAGTAATTTAAAACCTCCCAACAGAGGCAAGTTCAGGAGCAGTTTGCTTTACTGGTGAATTCTACCAAATATTTAAAGAATTAATGCTAATCCGTCCTAAACTCTTCCAAGACATGGAAGAGGCAGGAACACTTTTAAACCCATTTTATGAGGGCAGAATTATCCTGATACCAAAGCCAAACAAAGACATCATAAGAAAAGAACAGGCCAATAAACCTAATGAATATAGGTGCAAAAATCTTCAGCAAAATACTAGCAAATCAAATTCAACAGCATATTAAAAGGATTATACACCATGACCAAGTGGGATTTATATCTAGGATGCAAAGATGTTTCAACATATGCAAATCAAATAATGTAATACAACACAGTAACAGAATAAAGGATAAAAATCACATGATCATCTCAATAGAGGCAGAGAAAAAATTTTGACAAAATTCAACACCCTTTTATGAGAAAGGTTCTCAATAAACTGGAATAGAAGAAAAGTATCTCAACATAATAAAGACTATATATGAAAAGCCCACAACTAAAACATCATACTCAATGGTGAAAAATGGAAAGCTTTTCCTCTAAGACCAGGAAGAAGACAAGGGTGCCCATTCTTGACACTTCCCTTCAGTGTAGTACTGGAAGTCCTAGCCAGAATAATTAGGAGCAAAAAGAAATAAAAAGCATCCAAATAGGAAAGGAAGAAGTAAAAGTGTCCTTGTTCTCAGATGACATGATCTTATATATAGAAAACCCTGAAGACTCCATAAAAAATTGTTATAACTAATGAGCAAATTCAATAAAGTTGCAAGACACAAAATCAACATACAAAAATTAGTTGAACTTATATATACTAACACTTAATTATCTGAAAAGAAAATTAGAAAAACAATTCCATTTCCAATAACACCACAAATAATTAAATACTTAGGAATAAATTTGACTAAGGAGATAAAAGACCTGTATACTGAAAACTACAAAACATTGAAAAAAAATTAGGGGTACTTGGCTGGCTCAGTTGGTAGAACATGTGACTCTTGATCTGGGGGTCATGAAATTGAGCTCCATGTTTGACATAGAGATTACTTTTTAAAAAAAGAAATAAAGAAGACATAAAAAGATAGCTGTATTTATGGATCAGAAGGATTAATATTGTTAACATGTTCATATTACTCAAAGCAGTCTACAAATTCAATGCAATCCCTATCAAAATCTCAATGACATTTTTAATAGAAATGGAAAAAAAAAATTCTACAGTTCGAATGGAACCACAAAGAACCACAAGTAACCAGATCAATCCTGAGAAAGAACAAAGCTGGAGGCATCACATTGCCTGATTTCAAAATATATATTACAAAGCTACAGTAATCAAATGGTATTGTACTGGCATCAAGACATACACACAGACAAATGGAATAGAATAGAGAGCTCAGAAATGAATTTATGGGTATACAGTCAACTGATCTTTGATGTGGGTACCAAAAATACACAATGGGGAAAGGATGGTTACTTCAACAAATTGGGTTGGGAACACTGGATATCCACATTTTTAAAAAATGAAACTGACCCCCATCTTACACATACACAAAAATCAACTCAAAATGGATTAAAGACTTAACCTGAAACTGTAAAACTTCTAGAAGATAACATAGGGGTAAACTTCATTGATCTTGACAGTGATTTCATGGATACGACACCAAAAGCACAGGTAACAATGCCAAAAATAAACAAATGGGACTACATCAAACAAAAAATCTTCTGTGTATTAAATGAAACAGTCAACAGAGTGAAAAGATAACCAACAGAATGGAAGAAAGCATTTGCAGACTCTACTTCTGATATGGAGTTAATCTCCAAAATATGTGAAGAACCTCCACAACCCAAGAGCAAAACAAAATAAAACAAAACAAACAACAACCACACACACACACACACACACACACAAAACCCTAATAACTATTTAAAAATGACTAAGGACTAAAAAAATTTTTTTTAAATGACTAAGGACTTGAAAGGACCTTTTTCCAAAGAAGGCATACAAATGGCCAACAGGTATACAAAAAATGCTCAGCATTACTAATCATCATGAAAATACAATCAAAACCACATTGATGTATTTATTACCTTGCACCTGTTAGGATGGCTTTTATCAAGAAAGCTAAAGACAGTGAATGTTGGCAAGGATGTAGAGAAGTTGGAAGTCTTGCACACTGTTGGTGGGAATGCAAAATGGTACAGCTGCTATAGAAAACAGTATAAGTTTCTCAAGAAATTTAAAATAGAACTGTCATATATGATTTAGCAATCCCACTTCTGGGCATTTATCCAAAAAATTGAAACCAAGATCTCAAAGAGATATTAGCACTGCTGTGTTCATTGCAGCAATATTCACAATAGCCAAGAGGTAGGCATAACCTAAATGTCCACTGACAAATGAATGGATAATGAAAATGTATACACATACAACAGAATACTATTCAGCCTTTAAAAAGAAGGGAATTCTGGATGAACGTGGAAGGTATTATGCTAAGTGAAATAAAGCAGTAACAGAAAAAACAAATACTGCATAATTCCATTTATATGAAGTATCTGAAAATAGTTAAATTCATAGAACCAAAGGATAGACTAGTAGTTGCCAGGACTGAAGGGAGGAGTAAATAGGGAGTTACTGATCGAGGGGCATGAAGTTTCAGTTAAGCAAGATGAGGAAGCTTTGGGGATCTACTGCACAACATTGTACCTAAAGGCAACAATAATATATTGTACACTTAAATTTGTGTTGAGAAGATAGATCTCATTAAAAGTGTTCTTATCACAATAAAATAAGTTTTTATGTGAAAGACTAACATCCAGGATGCCTTGGCGGCTCAGTCAGTTAAGCCTCTGCCTTCAGCTCAGGTCATGATCCCAGGGTCCTAGGGTGGAGTCCCGCATCAAGGTCCTTGCTCAGCAGGGAGTCTGCTTCTCCCTCTGCCCCTCCCCCTGCTTGTGTGCTCTTTCTCTCTCTCTCTCTCTGACAAATACACAAATAAATAAAATCTTTTGAAAAAAAGACCAATATCCAATAATATGAATGCTAGGCTATCACTGAGTGTCTACAATATGCTAAATGCTTTTATCACTTTGTCTTATGTATGCCCAAAAAGCATCCATGTAACATACACATTATTATTCTCATTTTATAGACACTTAAATCAAGAACAGAGAGATTAAGTTATTCTTCCAAGTAGTAAAGCTAATAAGTAGTCAGAGTGGGGATTAGAACCTAGGTCTGGCTGGTTCAAAGGCCCTTCTTTCTACCATGCCATACTGCCTGTGGCATCCCCTGAAACTTTCCTGCTGTGATGCCTGGGGTCCAGTACCCGTAGCCTTGCTCTGCCCTAGGCATCTGAGAGGAAACCACTGAGTAAGGCAGGAAGAAGGAAGATGGAACAGCAGGAAGCGCCCAAGCTGTGGGCTGACCGCAGCCTTACCACTCTGCCTTTCGAGTCCTCCAATGACACAGATGGGAGCCTGGGTCCAAACTTAAAACCTGTGAATCCTGCAGATTGCAAAGAGTAGGGTCTACATTGTGCAGCGACATTTTAGTTATTCTAAGGTCACCTAAGAGAATCATAAAGTTGTCAGCCTCAGCAAGGCCTCTGAATTGCTGAGATAATCATACATCTCCTGCCCTTTCTCTGCCAGAGAGCCCTGCAGGCTTTGCACACAGTCTGTCTCTCTTACACTCACATGTCTAACGAGCTCTGCTGCCAAGTCTCTCTGCCTGTAGCACATGGAAGCAGCACATTAAGAAGAGAGGATCAGAGCTACTAGAAATGAGGCTGAGAGATATCAGAAATGGCCACTGACAGTGAGGGTAGAAACAGCAATGCAGTATAAAGCAGGTTCAGATGCAAGTTTAGCCACTTGGAATTGTTTATTGAAGGAACAGAACGTACAGTGATGCTAGGTAAATGAGGTATTCCTGGAGTTCCTTTGTCAACTGTGAATTCCCAGGGTACCTCTAGAAAGAACTGAGCCTGTCCCCTGGACCTGAGCACTTTGCTCAAGACTTGGGAGTATTACGGTCAAGGGGAAGAAATCATTTGCCATCTTTCATACATGGGATTTACTACTGATCCACTGTTAGAAGGACAATGAACTCCAATGTTCTGACTGAAGCAAGGTTTAGTAATGGCTTCTCATTCCGTAATTCAATCCAGTATTTGAATATAGCACTGAACAGGGAAGCCAAATGGTCTCAGCTATAGCTGGGAATAGGGAGGTAAACTCAGTACTTCCTTGCCTCAATCAGGAGCAGGACTGGCCAGTAGGCCAATAACCTGATATACTGAATTGAATAGCATCCTTTCAAAATTCATGCCTGTCCTAAACGTGTGCATGTGGTCTTATTTGGAAGCAGGGTCTTTGCAAATGTAATTAGTTAAGATGAGATGATACTAGATTAGGGTGGGCCCTACTCTAATAACTGATGCCCTTCTAAAAACAAAACAAAACAAAACAAAAAAACAGAGACCCATATATAGGATTGCCAGCAACCACCAAAAGTTAGGAAGACACAAGGAAAGATCCTCCTCTATAGTGTTCCTAGAGAACATGGTCATGCTGATGCCTTGATTTTAGGTTTCTAGTTTTCAGAAATGTAAGAGAATAAATTTCTGTTGTTTTCAGCTGCCCAGCTTGTGGCACTGTGTTATGGCAACCCTAGGAAAATACTACAGTCTTCTGTAAATTGGTGCAGGGTTCAGACCATATTAGTAAAGGACTCCTGCAAACTAAACCAATTTGGACCACTAGTTAAGATGGCTTTTAAGTTTACACTTTGAGACACTCCACCAAAACGAAGCAAGTATAAACCATAAAGAGACAATTTAAAAGGCACAGCTGCACTAAAAAAAAATAAAATAAATATCTCAGTGGACCAAAAATGGAACAGAAACATACCTGCTAAGCAGGAATGAAGCCATAGCCAGCTGAGGTCTGTATCTGAATGCAGACAGAGACGGTCAGATATTCTGCTCTTATGGAGTAATAGGAAGGGACTGGATTTTACTGCTTGAAATCAGATCCTAGTGTGGTGCTTCCCCATTCATAGAAGGGTTTATAAATGTTACAACCACCCCCTGACTGGTGCTGTGGTTCACATCAAGCTGCAAACCTAAGGATGTAGGATGAAAAAAAAAAAACCACAGGATTTGGTTCAAGCTGCCTGCAAACCTGGTGGCATTCCCAGAATCACAGAAGCATGGAGGCCTTGATCCACAAACTCAAGACCTAATTCTCAAATGGGGCCCTAGGGTGCTAGGGGAGGCATTAGCAAGACAGCGAAGCAGGAAAGGATGTGGGCAGAGAAAAGAAAAAAATGCACAACTATGTGAGATAAGCCAAAATTCAAAACACATGAGGAAAACTATACTATGAGTGCCAACTAAAAAACAAAACAACAACAACAAAAAGGAAAACCAACATTCAAGAGATGATT